>NC_056731.1:986608420-986668420 GCF_019279795.1 Protopterus annectens
GTCATTATGTTAACATAATAAAATGTGTGCCCTTGCTTCCTGCCTAGCAGGTTTGCCATGTAATTAATAACACCAACCTTCATTACCACTTCAAAGAGTCCCTCCCAAGCTGCCTGCAGCTTACTGTATCTGACAGAAATAAGCACCATAACATTCTGTCTCACAACATACTCTCAGACTTGAGAATTCCTGTCATACGAGACCTTTTTCTGCAATTGGGCTGCTGCCAGGTTCTCCAGGGTCAAGCCCATGAGCTCCCTAAGCCTTGTCCTGAGGTTTAGTACATATGCCACAACAGATTCCTTGTGGGATTCACACTAACCCTCTCATTCATCATGAATCAAATCTAAAGCTTCCCTCACCCTATGCGCATACATGAACTCAAAGGGCAAAAAAAATGTGGATTTCTGGGGTACCACTCTGTATGTATAGATAGACAAGTATTTGTCCCACTGTCTCTGAAACTGGTCTGCAAATGCCCATAGCATGGTCTTTATTGAGGAGATTAACCTCTCCACAAGACCATTAGACTGGGATGGAATGGGGTAGTCCCAATGTGCCACACCCCAAAATGCTTCTATACACAAGCTAGCAGGTTAGACAAAATTGGCACCTCTTGTCAGTCAACACCTCTCTCGGGAAATCTACCCTGCCAAAAATTTCCAACTAAGCATCTACCACTCTCTCTGCCTCAATGGAGGACAGAGCTACTGCCTGAGGTTATGTGGTAGCATAATCTACTGCCACCAGGATATCCTTTTTCCCTGTCGAACTTGGAGTACTCAGAGACTCCACAATATGTATAGCTACCCTCTTAAATGGCACCTCAATCACAGGCAAAGGCATCAGTGAACCTTTGGTCTTGTCACTGCCCTTGCCTACATTTTGGCACTGCTCACAGGTCCTGCAGTACCTTGTTACATCTCTTGCAATCCAAGGCCAATAAAAATTCTGCATGATATGACTCTTGGTACACTTTATGCCCATATAACCTGCAAAAGGAATGTGACAGACTATGGCTGGAGGTTCCAGACGGTAGGCTATGGGCACTACCAGCTGTCATATTAACTCACCCTCTAGCCCTCCCTCAGGGGTCCACTCTCTATACAGTAACCCTTTGTTATCTGCAAAAGGAATGTCACTGGCTATGGCTAGTGGTGCCAGGTGGAAGGAACCGGGATCCACCAACTGCTTTATTACCTTACCCTCTAGCCTGGCCTCAAGAATCCCCTCTCTATACAGTAAACCTTTATTCCAGTATACAGACTCCCCTTTTCCTTGATCATCAAGTATCTCCTTTGCTACCTCCTTCAAGCCTCATAAGGAAGGGTCCAAAACTGTGCCTGTCTCAAATCTACTTTTGTGACCCTTCCTAGCTTCCCTTCTACTGGAAGCTGAGTATTTTTGACAATGGTGTCTCCCTGTCAGCTTGGGTACTACCACTCACCTGTCTCCTTGCATTCACCTTGTTCATGGCAACATCAGTACCTATCAGCAGCTGTGGTTCACTTTCAGGGTCACTGCTACAAGGTAGCTCCTTGAAATAATCATATCACCATCCCCAGTTTCAGGCATGGGGTCTGCCTGGGTCCCCCTCAGGATACCAGACCTAACTGCCTGTCTCAAAGCCTGACTTCTTGTAACTGCATGCACACAAGGTACTACATTAACAAAATCATTCCTTATTGAGACATCTGCAGGGATATCCTCAAACACATCTACCTACTTGTTCCCTGTTCCACCCTTCCAGCCAAGGTGAACCCTGGTCAAAGGTATTTGGAATGGGGTCCTTCCTAAAGCTCTAAATGGTGTGGGCTACCCAAGCAAGTACTGCTCTTTTTTAACCACTGCAGGCTTCACAATGGTTATATGAAAGGCTGTGTCTCTGTCTTCCATCCACTAAGATAGGATACAAACTCCGGTGATAGTTTGGCACCTCTGTTGTCTCCAGACAGCTTACCACTGATGGGCAGTTATTCCCACTTGCTGGCTCCCTCACCTTTTGTTCTCCACCTTGCTTCAGTGGACATTTCAATGGTACATGGCCCCTATGGTTACATTTAAAACATCTAACCATTGATCATGGCCATGGACCTGAACTAGTGGCTGCCACTGTTCCTGGTAGACTTTGTTGGGCTGATTTAGGTTGCCCACCATGGGTTCCCTTATATCCATATGCAGCACTTTGTATCCCTTTCTTATGCAGTGATGCCCTGCTTGCTAAGTAGAGATCCCCTTTTCTCCCCAGCTCATTTGCAGAGTTACATTCTTGGTGTGCCAACCAGATATTCATGTCCTCAGGTAAAGTGCTTAGGACTTGTTCCCTTATCAAATTGTATGCCAGCCTTTCAAAAGTGGTGACATGACACCCACTCACCCACCTATGAAAGTAAGTTCTTAACTCAGCAGTATAATCACATACACTTTCATCTGCCTTACTTCTATGTTCATAAAACTTTTTTCTGTAAGTTTCAGGTGTTAACCTAAAATGGTCTACCAAACATTGATTTACTTTTTCATAATTTAAACAGTCAATATCAGACAATTTATAAACAGCAGTTACAGCTTTACCATGGAGTAAGAGGGACAGGAACTGTACCCAGAGCTCTTGGTCAACATCATACTGTTTACATACCCTTCCCAATATATGTATAAAACTATCGAAATCAGTATAATTTAAATTGTGAAAGACATTTACTGACCTTTATTGCTTCTGGGGTTTGCTTATTCCCTTCCCCATTATCTCCATGATACTGACGAAAGATCAGTATCTCCTTTTCATGCTGACACTGCTTCTGCTTTTCATCAGCCTTCAAGTGGTGCAGTTTCTCTTCAGTCTCCAAATGTTTCTCTTTGGTCTCCAGACATTTGGCCTCCAGTTCATACTGACACTGTTTCTTCTTTTCTTCAGACTCCAAATGTCACAGTCCCTCTTATTCTTCAATCTCCAAATGATTGGCCTCCAGTTTATGCTGCTTCACCCTCTCCTCAGCCTCCAAACATCTCAGTCTCTCTTCAGCCTGCAGTCACTTTAACTCCAGATGGATCACCTTACCAGACTGGCTGTCTCCGTGGTTGCTGGACCATGGTGCAGCTGCTATTAAGGTTGTCATCATATCCTCTTCCAGTCATTTGGTTTCACACATATTGGCCAACTGGTTCCTTATTAGATTGCTATAGCCTTCTGCTTACATCTTTCCCTGCTTTCTCTGACCAAACTAACCAACAAAAATATATAAAATTGTTGTGACACTGAAAATCTGAATGTTTACTTTGTGGCTATTAAGAGTACACACACCTTCAGTGACAACTGCTTACAGGCTACTGAAGTTCAATTAATATCCTACCACTCTGACACCAATATGTGACAGCCCCTCTTTACCCTGAGCCAGTAATCAAGGAGTCTCATTCCTCACCACGACACCAGTCAGAGGCAGTCACTAAAAACTGGAATGGATTAAAACAGTATTTCAAATTTAGTTGTCTGCATTCAACACAATTTTCCTTAAGAGACCATAGGGAACACACTACACTGGGATTGGACTTCCTGTCTCTCCAGATCTCAAACAACACCCACCTTGGAGCATTGTGTCCAAGTTCCTAGTATCTGGCACACACACTTGAATGTCTGATATCTCTCACACACAGACACACACACACACACATACACACACACACTCACACACACACACAGACACACACACACACACATACACACACACACTCACACACACACACCTGGGAAAGTCTGACACAGATTCACCAGCTGTGTCCCCTATCTTCAGATTACAGGGTAGCTGTCATCAGCCAAATACTGTAAGGCTCTTACAAGGAGTAACCAATTATACTATGTCAAATTAATACTGATATGAATGGTAGAATGTGACCGAAGTGGTAAGGCTTATTGGAGTGGCCACAGTAACACTGACATAAGCACAAGTACTCTCAGGGTATTAAAACTATTCACAAAAAGACCAGCCACAATTAAACATATTTAATCATGGATAATAAAAACAGAAAACAGGAAAATACATAATATTTAGTTGCAATAACCATCAGAGTTGTCTGTGTCACAACAGTTTTATCTGTTTTTGTTAGTTGGCAGAAGATACAACAGCTTTTAAAAGCTGTTAGACACTTCAATTTAGTACCTTATCTTTTTATGTTAGGCATAGTGAATTTAAGACATTTAAAAACTGTTTTGCCGTCTGCCACTATTCTTTGCCCAGGAGAGACAGATTTCATCTTAAAAGGCTTCTATAGCCACCCTTAAGTGCTGTAAGTCTTGTGCTAGGAAATGCTTAACAAATTTATCTTTTACACTAATTTCAGAAAGTAATCATAGCAATCTGTCACTACAGTGTCATTACCTAGTTCTTCACTCTATTTGCATCACAAACTAGTGATATCTCAAAGTGGAGAGTACTGAATATAATTTTACAAAAAGCAATGCAATAATTTTGCTTTGATGCACATCACTTTGCATCTATTTCTATTCAGTTCCAATAATCAAATGATAAATTAAGAGCTATGTGAGGAAATGATAAGAATGTAAGATAATAAGGAAATTAAAAACAAGTAATGAGGAAACTTCTCTGTGTGTAAGATCTAAGATCCCCCTAGAGTTCCTTAGGGTTCAGGCACCTAATACAAAACATACTGTGAATACCCCACCTAATAACAGGTGGTAGAAACACATTCCTTAATGAAAGTAGGGGAGCACAAGCTAATTCAAGTTAAATCTTCTTTATTAGAAACACACAAACAGGTGATCCAAATAGTAGTTGAAAAAACAGAATAAAGTATAGATATTCACTTTCTACTGATATACCTGCTTAAAATTTAAATAACTCTTCCCCCATGCACCAGTGTGATACTCAACATAATGCTGCCCTACTTCAAGCTGTGTGATTACATGATATGTTCAACTAAACTAAACTAAAAGTTAAACTAAAAATTATACATCAATAATTGCTAAAACTTCCTTAAAGCATTTCATTGAGGTATCAAAAAAGAAAAACTTAACACAAGTCTCCAAAATTCCTTAGAAATCTTTTCTATCAACATTCAAAAATATTTTTAACTTTTCTAACATTTTTAACATAGATCTCCTTTGCCTATTAGAATGTCTTCAGGTTTGTGTGTCAAGTGGGAAAAGCAACTAAAAATTAAAAGTTAAATAGCAATATATAACATTAAATTTTGTTAGGCTAAAAACAATTCATGTTATTTAAGAAAATGTAGTACAGAAAAGGAATCCTAAATAAAATCCTACCAAACAATTGAGAATATGTATATATATATATATATATATATATATATATATATATATATATATATATATATATGTATATATATCAAATGATAAATCTATTAAAGAATTTTAAAGTAAAATGCACTCAGAAATCTATTAAAAAATATGAAACATCTAGTTGAAAAAACAGTCAATCATGCTCACAGCAGTGATATTCTCTCAGGTCTGCAAACCCTAGAAAAATGTGTAAACAGGACCCTGTTTAAAATGTATGAATATCCACCAAAAGCAGATTTTCACCAATAAACTTGTAAAAACAAAGAAAGAAAACAGCGGTGTCTTCTTAGGTTACCACACTTTAATAAAACAATAAAATCACCTCCAAGAGGTGATTTTATTGTTTTACTAAAGTGTGGTAACCTAAGAAGACACCCCTATTTTCTTTATTTAAAATGTATGAATGTTATAGTATTGGAGCCAATATAAACATGTAGTATATCTGCCAATAATACTCAATATGTGTATAGTTAAGCTCAAACATCCTAAAACAACAACCTAAAAAGGCTAAACTGTCACAAAAATCATGCATGTGCTATATGCTGTATGGAATCTAGCTCTGCTGATTTAAAAAAAATTACTTTAGTCTGCTGTTTAAAACATTCAGAGGTGAATCTATCTGAGACAGCTAAAGTAAGTAGCATTCAACCCCTCACTAATATGAGTGTATTTATCAAATCCATCCATGTTTGTATTAAAATGTTATAGACAAGAATTAATAAAATGTCATGACATCTACGGAATATGCATATACTGCTCTAATGCAGTTCTGCTGTAATCAAAAGTCGTAGTCAAAAAAATGTGAGATCATGAATGTGCCCTGATTCAAATAATAGTACAAAATGATGATATAATTCAAATAAAGATATAAATATTTAAAAATAGTTATTAGAAACAGATAAATATTTGTATACAGATCTATCCACTAAACCAAGCCACTGCCATAGTATTAAATTTTAAAATTACATTTACAAAGTTAATAGTTACTAAAATTAATTGCAAATAAATAAGTTAATAAAGTTCACACCTTTAGTCTTCTAAACAATGGGGCAATTTTCTTAGCTCTAGTACACTTTTCAGTGAGCAATAATAGTTTAGTCCAGGCTTTCTAAAAGAGTTTATCCTTACTTACCACATAAGATCTTGTTTTTTCTAAAGTATTTGGGATGTCTCCTTCAGGTTTAGTGAGGTCTATATAATCAAGTATCTGAAATTGAAACCCAGAGTGTCTTCTGTGGAGTTGAAGGTCTGTGGCTAGGGCATTGTTTCCACATTTAGACTGGATACAACTAGCCCTGTAAACAACTTGTGTAGAGTTGCAGTTTCTGCCTCTATTAGACTTAATAAGTTTCTTAAGGATGGGCAGTAAAAAGAGTCTCCCTCTTCAATGTAGGTGCAAAATGAGCAGTTTGTTTTACATTTTTTGTGTTGCTTTCTTGTGGTTTAGGTGTTCCTTCTACAAAGCCCCTACTGTTTTTAGCGTTCCTGTATACTAAAGTTGGGGCTTTACCCAAAATGTCTGAAGATAAGGGCTTTCTGTTACTGTGGCCCAGTTCTCCATGGTTATTCATTTATAGTTAGCATACTTTGGTCTGTTTGTGAAGTTAGAAGACTATCATTTTGTGTTGTCTTTGAATTTTATGACAACTTAGTTTTTAGCCAGAGACTACCATAAACAGACTGAGTTATCTCTAGTGTCCACTGTAACATACTGATAAGATTAGGTTAATAAAAAAAGTTTGCTTTTATGTACAGAAAGATTTTATAGATATTCCCCAAGTCTAAAGATACAGAAAAATCATGGAGCCATCATGCATCACTGTATGTCGAACCTAGTGTGATTATTTGCATAGTTATCTAATAAAGAAATTTGATGTGTCTGCTGGTTTACTGTGTCTTAAAACTGTACTTTCAATGACCAAGTAATCAGTCTGGCTCACACATATAAATAAACCAGAATCAATAGTATTTATCAGTTTGCAAGTCTGAGTTCTTTTATTCTTTTTATACATCCAGTGTTACAGAGGTTATATCCCTATCTTATACTGAGCAGTACAAGAATTTGTTAAGATCATGTGCATTTAGTGAGTGTGTCACTTTGGAGATTAAACATTTTGACTTCTTTGATGAATGATATGATAAAATATACGGTCATCATTGCCATCTTTTTAAGTAGAACTTGTTTGCATAAATGCTGGACTTAATGATGACTGACATTAATTGAATATGAGTTTCTGCCTTTAATAAATTATACAGAATAAGCTGAGAACAAAATACTGTGACATGCCAGAGAACAATTCTTCAAATGAAAAGAACTTAATCTTTGAACTAAAAAGCAGCATGCCTTGTCATTAGAAAAAGACACATGTCCACGTCTGTACTAAAGTTGTAGCTTTTAAAGTGTTTTCAGAATCTTTTTGTTCTACGTTAGTAGCAAGACACTGGCCATTAGTGCTGCAGGAAGTCTCCCAAGGGACTCCTTCAATCCCTATAAGTTTGGATTCGTTTTGTATTAACATGTCTCCAAAGAATGGTATCTCAGCTCTGAAAATTGTTAAGATAGTCTATTAGCATTATAAAGCTGACTGCAATATTTCTTTCAAGTGAACATGAGAAACTGATGCTAACATCTCTAAAATAGTCAAAGTCACCTTAACTTACTGGTCAAGTGTAAATAAGCAGTGTTTCACGTAAACAGTAATAAAAAGTATTGTTGAACAGCAAGTGCAAAGTGTACTCTAAGATAGGTATTAGAATACCTTTTGGATTTATTATTCCAAACAGTGTTGCATGTTTCAGATTTCCACTTCACTTTGTGAATATAAAAAAAGTTGCCCCTTAAGAGACAGTCTTTTTAAGTATAATAATCTACCCATAAGCAACTGACACACTTCCCCATAGTGATCAAATAACAGTGCTGCAGGAAGAAAGCTGTTTAACGTTATAGATAACAAGCATGACAAAAGTCTGATATGTTGGCATTATAGCTCATATGTTCACACTGTTAAATGTGTTACAATGTTTGCTATACTTGCTCTACCTACTCTTGAGAATTTTTGTACAGCTTAATCTGCCAAAGTTTAAGAATGGATGAATTAGTCACTGCAATAGTCTTTGAGTCTTTTGGTATTTAAAGGGTTCATTTGAAACAAAAGAGTCAGTTATTGCTATATACTGTCATATTAATCACTTGTGTCCGCACTATGTTTTTATGTGTAAAAGAACTTGTCATATTATCCATGGCAAAGCATGCATACAAGAGCTATGATTCAGGAAAACATTTCCTACTCTTATAGAAACTGCTGATGCCAACAGGGGGCAGTTTCTGTGATCACAGGAAATGTGATTCAGGGACATATTTAGTTGCAATGAGGAAAGACCTTATTATAAGCTAGTTTGCATGTCTCAACAGTGTGGCATTACTGCTTGTGCTAATAAGCACTTTCACATGGTAATCATCCCTGGCAGCCCATGCATCGCATTGGAAAAGCCACCCTCCTTCATAGGTTCATAGGTTCATAGGTGTTTACTAAGCTAACAATCACAAGGGCATTTTTATGCCTAGCCATGCATACCAAATCTCTGACAAATTCTAATACCCTTGATAAGTGTAAGCATGGGCCTTGGAGATGAAACATTTAAGGGTTACCTGTTTGCATCAGAGACAGGTGCCAAACCAGGGATGAATTTCTGGTTTCCCATCCAATTGTCCAAGTTGCACTTAAATTGGATTAGGGATTAGGATTCATTCATTCTCCACCACATATGCACACATTTAAACACACTCTCACACACAGTTGTGCCTCATGCCATTCCACTTTACCTGATTTTAAAGAACCCCCGGATTCACGAATCCTCCGTGTAAGACTTAATAAGTCTTACTCAGAGGCTGCAGTTGAACTGTATGACATCAGCATGCCATGAATATTCATGAGAGCACACTGACTCAACCGTAACTCTTACACGGACCGAGTATGAAAGCAGGGGGCATGTCCGACTGCCGAGCAGTCTAAATGTCCATGCCCCTGCAAGTGTAGTAAAAGTAAAATGTCAACACACAAGAGCGAGTTCACTCAAATGTACTTGCACCCAACACCACACTCCCTGACACTGTAACCCCCCATCACAGTTATAAAAAGTAAAATTTTTTTTATTTTTTTTTAAAATCCACGATATAGCTGCCCATATTTGCGCGTGTGTGCCCATTGCTTAGCCACAGTTAGTAATTCCGACATGGAAGAGCATAAGAAAGAATGTTTACGCGAATTGCACCAAATTGCAATAGTGTAATTGTAGAGCGTATGCACAAAGAGGCGGCATTCACAGTTCGAGTCCCACCACTCCCCTTCTTATTTATGTTTTAAATCAGTATTTGAAATAATACCAGACATATATGATTAAAATTTTATTAAAAGCAGTGACATGGCCAATGTATCAGTGAACAAAATATATATGTTTAAAGGACCCAGATATATAATAGCCTGCTGTTAAGCAATGCTTTACCCAGCTAAACACAGGTGCCCATAGTTTAATAGCGCTTTACCCAGCTAAACAGAGGTGCCCATAGTTTAATAGTGCTTTACCCAGCTAAACAGAGTTGCCCATAGTTTAATAGTGCTTTACCCAGCACAATAGAGTTGCGCAGAGTTTAAAAGTGCTTTACCCAGTGCAATGTGTTTGCGCGGACGTGCGCGCTATGCCAACCAGGGCACCGTAGGGCACCGGGGAGCAACGTAGAGCTAAGTTGTTTAAATGCAGCCACACCCCCTAGCCTGTCTAGACAGTATTAAAATAAAAGAATGACAAGGTTCAAACCCAGGACCCCGTGCATCATAATCAGAGTACAGAACCACTAAGCCATGACAACATAGGAGAAGCAGCCACTATTATTAACATTCATAAACTTATGAATGGTAGTTTAACCATTACTAAGCAGGTCTGCAGTCAGCTGAGAATTTTACAAAATGGCCAATCACAAAAAAGTGTGGGAAATGCGGCATATTTAAGCCCCAAAGGTGGGAATACTCACCATAACTGATTGTAGCTCACATTTGCAGTCAGAATGCCAGGTGCAGGAGAGGGTTCACGCTTCCGAGCGCAACATTGGGGCATTGAGGAGTCCAAATACATGGTTTGGCTCCTTGTCCACTGTCATGAGTCAAGACTCCTGCAGGGCCAGTTCCAAGGGACGGAGTACAAGGCAGAGGCTTGGAACCAGTTAGCTCATGACCGCACCAGTGCCACAGGCATTCCTCGGACTGGTGAGCAGGTCCATCACCACCATGCAGACCTGAAGAGATGAAAGCAGGACCGCCTGAACCAGTGGCTACAGGAGGACCGTGGGATACAGAATGCCCCACAATTGAGTATGTAGCCATGGAATGCAGTATGTAAGAACTGATAATGGAGTATGCATAACGGATAGGTATGTCTCAATATCCCTTCATTTACTTTACAGCTGCAGGTGACTGTGCTACGAATCAGCAAGCCTATGCTGATAAGCTGCTAAGGCTGCACCACCAGGCAGGTTCATGATTATTCTGCATGTATTGTTATATAAAATATGGGAGAAAGCATGAAAGAAAGTGTTTTAGTCCAATAAAACAGCCATAGAATTGCCTGAATACGTTCTCTGTATGTACTGTCACATAAAAATGTCAGAGAGGCAGAAAAAGAGTGTAGTAACCCATTAAGAAAGGTAACATATGTCTGGAATAACATCTCTGCAGGCACTGTCATATAACATAAGTGAGTGAGCCTGAAAAAAGATTGTTCTAACCTATTAATAAAGGTATAATATGTCTTGAACATGTCTTCCATAAACACTGTTAAAACAAAGAAAGGAGTGAGCCTGTGGAAAAGTGTGCAATGTCATTAATAAAGGTCTAAAACCCAGAGTGTGTCTGTGTCACAGAGTCTGAAATGTTGTTGTACCCTTGCATTATACAAACAGTACTGTTTGAAAATGTGCTGGCAACCCAGAGTTATGCAGTCCCATATAAAGTGGGTGACGGAAGTGCTAGTAGCTGTGAAACATATATACAGTCCACAATAGTCAGTTACTGGCTGGCATGAATAAGAAAACCTGGCACATGTGTAGCATGTAATTATTCACCAGAAATTTGAGTGTGTGTCAAGAAATGCAGGGTTCTGTACAAATTGAAGTAAAAATATCATGTGAAAACATCCCAGATATGTAGATAAAGAAATATAAATGCAAACAAGAAATATCTAGCAATAACATCTGCATCCTGGACAGTTAGTATGTCAGATATAGGTCAGGCATATATGAACTAGCCAAACCCATGACACAACCTAATGTATGGTGGCAAGTGTAATAATACAGGTAGGGGATATACACTTGCAGTCACTGGGAATGTAGTGTAGACTAAAAGGTCATTAGAAGATGTTAACCAAGGTTTTTTCTACACCCTACCATATGTGCATAAACCATGCAATTCCACACCTCAATGGGTATGTGTAATCTTAAATATTTGTTGGTACATATGTCCTATTGTTTTATAAATATTTGCATTGATGTTGATGCATGTGCCCTGTTTAAACACCACGTTCACGGTGGCCTATTGCTACCAAACATCCCTGTATACTGTTGGAATATCCACTGTCGTTCAATAATATACATGTTTTATGCTTGCTGTTCAACTGTTGGAACCTTGGTGTCTTGGGTTAATGGGAATATTACTGCATGCTGTTACAACTAATCTGGAATGCTGTTGTTTATGTTGTAATTAAACACACCTAATCACAGAACATATGGGAAGGCCAGTCCCAGTGGACCCACCTGTCCCTCCTCAGTTGGCAAGTGCACCTGGCACGAGCAACTCCGGTGCCCAGCCCAGGCTCCCCTCCTCCGTTGGTCCTGTGCCATCTTCAGGTGGAAGTGCTTCAGGGGATGGGGCTCATCCCCCCTGTGCAAGCATGGGCAGAGGAGGGCCATCTGTGAACCTTGCTAGGGTCCGGGCTGTGGTGCGTAGGGAGATCCAGCATTCAGTCGCTGATCCCCTACGCCAGCTCGAGACGAGAGTGGCGCGTCACTTGGGTGAGCCTGCACATCCTACACAGCCGTCAGCACAGCCACCCTCCGGGCTGTGAAGGTGCAGTGGTGACTGCCCATGGATGGGGATCTCAGTTCCACTGTTACCATCTGTGGGCTCATGGGCTTGCGTTTTCCAAACATCTTTCCCCGTCAATTGTGTTCACCCACCCCATGTGTCAAACTCCGCCCCTGTATGCATCTTGTTTGTCTTGTCTGTTTACCTCCCCAACCTACTTCCCCAAATATACCTACTTCCTCTACCTCACATTCCACTGTCACCTGAAAAAAAAAATAAAAAAAGGGCAATCTGTTCCCACAAAAAAATTACGCCCCATACATAGCTGCCCAATTCGCACACATGTCCGCTGGACATGTAAACTGATCATTCTAATTGGCAGTACAACATATTTTGTTGTCCTCACCTCTCTCTCAGGGGTGGAAGGTTTCAAATTTCACACCAAATTTCAAACATATGCACAGCTGTTGCTGGTAAAGAAATGGGCAGCTATGGACCTTCTCTACACCCATCCTGCACATCCCGAGCTGGTTTCCCTACTGTCTTTCCCTCTTTGTGTCCCCTTTTTCACCACTTTCCTATCTCCCCATTTTCTTTTCTTTAAAAGAAATTAGCGCAGGGGTTAGCGAGAGTAAGCACTTTTAAGCAGTAGTTAGCGGGGGGTGCGCGAATGTGAGCTTGTGTGCGCTTTGCTAAGCATTGCTAAGCGTCACGCAAACCCGTGCAAACCTGCTTACAATTGCTTAAAAGTGCCTTAGTCACTCTGTATGATAAGGCCCTTGTACTGCTCAGCAACAAACTAAAAAACCTTGCCAGTCTCGAACCCAGGACCTTGGACTCACCAGTCTGCATGACGTACCACTAAGCCACAGCAGATATACAATAACTTGGTGTTGAAAGAAATATAACATGCATTACAATGAGTGAACGTAAAGGGAAAATAGGAAAGCCATAGGAATACATTGCAATAACTACTGTTGTATGCCAGTTAATTCTCTAATTCGAAAAGAAAGTACTTACTCCCATGTATCCAGTGTTAGCATTAGGAGGTGTGAGTAAACTTACACACTGAGAAGAGTGCACTGGAAGAAGCAACAGTCAGGTTTCAGTACAACATGCATATCACTGGCTACAACCCTAGCTTCAGATATGAGACATATACCAACCTTCTGACTGAGACAACAGTGTCCACAGCAAACAAACATGGTCCCCACATTGCAAAACTGAAAGGACTATGCCTACCTAACCTATCATATTATAGCAGTGTCCTGAAATCACAGTGAGAACTGCAATTACCACACAGCAGGCTGCATGCAATTACTAAATGGTGGGCACCAACTGGTGCAGAGGCCATCACATGCACATGTGCAGATACCTAGAAAAGCAGCCTGTATCTGCTGTCCACAGATGCAATAATATCATTGCAACAACTGGGAGAGAGAAAGAGAGCACGAGCGAGAGAGACAGACAGAGACAGACAGACACAAACATGCAGTTGGAGACAGATGCTGAAAACAAACAGCAACACACAGAGAAAACAAAACCAAAAAAAAAAAAAAAAAATACAACACCTACAACAGACGGAGGTGAGGAATGCAAAGGTAAGGTATGTAACAGATATGTATTTGCTGACATCCGAAAGATGTGTCTGAAGGGTACTCTACATACTGTGAATCATCCATATGTGGCACCGGTCCGTATCTATATGTACATGCACATTTGCATAGGGCAAGGGACATACTGCAACTGTTAGTGAAGGCTGGAAATATGTATGTTGTTGAAGGCTGCTATGTGCATATATGTATGTAGGTTGTAGTGTGTGGCACTGCAGAAAGCAAGCAGTGCCGCTATATGTCGTGTGGTGTTAAACGCTGTGGGACTGAGCTACAGGCAGTGAGGCCTGCAACAGCTATATGGCCTGAGGACAGCAGACTGCATTCTGCACAACATTGTGCAATAGTATTACATAACCATATGTATAATTGACATCCCCACCATGAAAGGCGGGCAGTATATGTGCAGCTATATGTACAGCAATAGATGTTTATATGTATGTGTATATATACATGTATATATATATATATATATATATATATATATATATATATATATATATATATATATATACATGTGTGTGTGTGTGTGTGTGTATCTATATATATATATATATATATATATATTATATATATATATATATATGTGGATATATTTAGATATATATGGATACATATGGATAAATATAGATATATATGGATATATATAGATATATTTGGATATATATGGATATATGTAGATATATATAGATATATATAGATATGTATGGATATGTATGGATATGTATAGATATGGAAAGATATGTATGTATGTATGTGTATATATATATATATATATATATATATATATATATATATATATATATACAGAGAGAGAGAGAGAGACATGGGGTCATATGTACTGCAACAGGTGCCTGTTGTCCAAGGCATGGACTGAACACCAGTGTTGATACTGCAGTGCCATACCCCATTCCAAAACACCTTATGCAGTAACTGTCACATAGTCGGTAGCCTGCCTAATACTGATGGTGTCAGAAGGGTACACGGGACACAGGTGGACAGTAGGCTCCCCTTTGATAATCACAGTGCCACAGTAGTCATGTAATCTGTCTACATGGTACGTGTCATCACAAAAGGTGTGTCATCTAGGGAAATATAGGTCGGTGTTCCCCTCTACTCATCACAATGCCCCATGTGGTATGTACCTCACATGATAACTACAGCAAGTGGAAAGGCCACAGACATACCTAACAAAGAGTAGTACTGCCCTCAAACACAAGCCCTATGGAGACTGAATCACAAACCACAGCTAGAGTATGTTGCATACAGCCAACCCAGAGGTTACCACTGCCAGACATACAGAGGTATGTCACACCCATAGCAGTCGGCCAACTACCATGACAACACCTCACAATCCCTCTGGGCTACATGACCTAGGACCCTAATCCTTGTCACCTCACTAAACAGTACATGCTGGAGGTACAGGTTCCTATCCACAAATATGCCATACTCTGGACTAAACCACCCAGCATGAACAAACAAGGCTCATCATTAGCAGATGTCATACATACCCCTGATGATTGTTTTGGAGATAGGTAATATGCCCTGGGAGTCACCTCTGTGTATCCGGTTGGCAGAAGCAAGTGAAATCACATTATATGTGTGTCAAAGGCCCGGGTAGCATATGGTTAGGCTGCTCTAGGCCCTAGGGCCAATAGCGTGTTACCTACCTATGACACAATGCACACACACATGTACTCAGTGCAATACCTGCTATGTGAGGTGGGATGAGTGTGACAGTGACTGTGTGCAAGGTTTGTAAAGGTGTGATAGCTTAGTGTGAGGTTGTGTCTGTCATGGTAGTTTGTGTCCTAGGTGTGAGGCCGGAGAAAGATGTGTCAGTTATTGGGATGCAGACTTAGTAGGATGGCATATGTTGTGATGTAGTTCCTTGTGTATGACTGTGGTGTCCCGATGTAGGCTGAAGCAATACATGTATGCTCAGTAAGTGGTACTTCTGGTGACTCCAGCTCACATATGAACAGTTGTACTGCCTGAAGCTGTAGGCCTAAACAGCAAAGTATGATGTATGTTCACAGTCCCTGGTAACATTTTCTTGTGTGTTTCCTGTAGTCTGCACAGATTACATACCACAGGCATAGGTATCTGTAAGTAGGGGCACACAGTAATATAAGATACACAGGTAATGCTCATCTGTGTCGGCATACATCTGTGTGTTGTATGTATGTCTGATGTGTGTGTAATGATGCCTGTACCATGCCCACAATCACATGTGTGTTACAGGGTATGTGTGTGTACCTAGCAACATGTATACTCTGTTACTGCAGTATGCCAGCTATATTAACAACCATGCACATATGTTAGGTAGGGGTAAGGCATCAAAGACTAGGGTGGTTTACCGGTAATGCTGTAAATGTACATGACATTCATTGCATTGGATGACATATTTCTTCATGCATTAGCTTGATATATACCCCCAGGGAGCGGTTGTGCATTATATCCCAAACAGTGTGCTGACTACTGGTATATACTGGCTTGTTATATGGAGTGTTGCAGGTACTGTTAGCCAATTGTAGGCTGAACACTGATATGTGGTATTGAACGTGTGTATCCCCTGATAGACAGATAGATGCTATATATGGCAGTTAAGTGATATCTGTATTTCATAATGTTAAGTGTGCCACATGATATGCTCACACATATTGTTTAATTGTCGTCCAGGGTTATGGCTCATCAACATAATCCATCATATTCAGCTGCGGAGGAGCAGGAAATTCTGAACAGCCTGGTGCAGCACTATAACCTGCTTTTTTTCCAGGGCCAGCCAGCACCAGCATGACCGTACTACACTGTGGCAAGACCTTATTCGCCAGGTAAATGACATAGGCATGCATAACTGGACATATGAGCAGGTACTCCATCACTGCAGTGATTTAATTAGACATGTCCGGCAGTGTGTGTCTGATATCCATAGGAAACAGCTTGCCACAGGTGGTGGGGTGGCCATACATCCCCCCCCTCACCAGAGTGGAGGAGCTGCTCCTAAGCATGGTGGCTCCAGGCCTACAACAGCAACAGCGTCACACATGTGTCATCATGGAGGCCGGAGCCACCCAGCAGGATGACATGGAGCGTGCGGGTAATATGCACTAGCTGTAGACTACCGTTACCTATATTGTTAAAATATGCATATGTGAGATGTGTACTGTGTTTAACAGTTGTGCTGCCTAACGTGTGCAATACTATTTGGAATAGTATCCATACACCTGTGACTGTTGACTGTTGTTCCACTGACATTTAGCACACTCACAGTAGCAATGTCACAGTTGTGGCCACTGACAAACTGTGTCATATTCTTCTAGGTCCCTCCGGTGTGGCAGCAGGGCAGACAATACATGCTGGTGAGTGTGTTAACACTATAATATTGGTAATGAAATGTGCATGTCTTAGGTCAGGTGTAGGCCATGTACACGTAACACACCTACACATAATGCATGCTGTGCATGTTTGCTGTGAGACATCAATCATCTCAGTAAAGTCAGTAGCTGCGTCAGTCACATGCAATTCACAGTGCAGCAGACACAATTGTGGCAACACTGTACTGCACATTGGATATGCATAGTTGCTACAGCTGTACACCATAGAATACGTTTATCATACGCAGTACACAAAAACATGCTACATTTGGCATTACCACACACCCACTGTAAGGTCTCACTTCAGTATCCCACATATCATGTACACACACATGATGTACCTCAGGGGTAGAGGCCTATCATGGGACTGTGCAACACTCTACAACACATAACACAGTCATGTTAGGCAATGCTCCCTATTGGGCACCTCACACACCCATGTACAAGGTGGCTGTGTAATTGTGAACGTAGCCACGGCACTGAAGATCAGGTACAGCATGCTAGGTGGTGGTCTTGCACACATTAGTAGCTATGAGTGACCACAAGATGCATGTTGATGATGGCACAGGGTACTACACCCCATCCAGTTACTGTGACCACAGTACTACTCATAGCAGTCATTGCTTTGCACCACAGTGTTGTATGTGTGCAAACATATGCACCTATACACAATATGCATACCATGTTGTCTGTGTGCTTACATATGCCAGTATACACAATATGCACAGCAGTCACCATCCAAACAAAGTGTCACATATATGTCCTGGAATGCTAGTGGGTGTATAGGTCACCTGACACACATTGGGTATGTGTGGTGTTTAATTTTGCAGTCATGTAGCATGCCATGCCATGTCTGGCACCCACATATCTGCAATATGTCCCACACTCACCATAACCACTGTACACTGGCCATGTCGAGCATTGGGTTTCTTTTACGTCAACATGCACCGCACATCCCGTGTGTGTACATAGCATGCATGTGCTACACCTTGCCCACTATTATCTGCTATGGACACAGGCACTGCACTCAGACATGGATATCTATGTGTCACACAGATAACACATGCAGCCATGGCATGTATATTTGTGAGTGATAGTGCACAGGGCATTGCAGAGCTGATAATACTTGCACAGCAATGTTGTGTCCATGTACACATTGTGTTCCAGGGTTTAGCTAATCTTTGAACAACTACACAGTTGCATCAAAGCCATGTATACTGCCATTTAATAGGGGCGTCTACACTTGCAGTGCATGGTCTTGTGCAACACATATTCTGCATGCTGACACATGTGTGGTGACTGTCTACCTTCTGATACTGACACCCACCTTCACCCACTATAGATTATGTGTTGGATTGCTGGTATGTGCGTGTATGTGCTGTAGTGAGGAGTTTATTAGTTTTCATGTGTGCATGTGTTCATGTGTGCATGTGTGCATGTGTTCATGTGTGCGTGTGTTCATGTGTGCATGTGTGCATGTGTTCATGTGTGCATGTGTGCATGTGTACATATGTGCATGTGTGCATATGTGCATGTGTGCATGTGTGCATGTGCAGATCGTAAAGTGTGTTTCCTGTCTTCCTCTCACATGTGCTGAGTTAGGGGTTGGTGAAAGCAGCAGGCAACCTGAAGCCACTGCCACGGATAGTGGTGATGATGGCACATGTATTTTGGCACAGGAAAATTTGACAGGGTCTGTCGTTGGTCCGCCAATCAACAGTACGCAGCGTTCAACCCCATCTATGCGCACACTCATACTGTCAATACATCCCACACCACAGCATACAGTTGGCATTGACCAGGAGAATGTGGTGCCCATGGCACTTGCATCCCCTCACAGCAGCCATAGCTGTAGACCTGGAATGGTACCACATAGGTGGAGGTCCAGGGGTTCTCGGTGGAGCACCACTGGTCGTATTGCCCCTGACAGGCATACCCTCACAGGTCTTATGACGACCCGTATGTGCCGGGCTATAATGCAGGCTCAGGCACGTATGGAACGGTACAACAGGCAGGGACTTAGGGCGCAGAGGGCACATTACAATGCTATCAATGACAGCATTGTGACCTTGCCGGTGCCATCTGGACTTACACTGAGGTCGTTGATAAACGTTGGGGGAAGACATTAGATGCCCTCCACAACATGTCTTCCATGAGCCACGACCGTGTGGGATGGTTGCGACATTGATGCGGACGCATGCCAGCAACAGCTGGCAGTGGTCGCGGACAGCCCACAGTTCACAGCCAGTCCCGTAGTGGCAGTACCAGCCCCAGCAATGCTGAGGCTGGCCTGTCCATTGACCGTCCCAGTAGACCACGTGCATGTGGCTCTGGCCAGTCACAGCAGGGTCATGGGTCCAGATGTCATACCTCTGCCTCTGATGACAGTACCCAGTCAGGGTTGGTACCCAATACTGTCCGTAGCACCTCTGCCAGGCACAGGTACTGTGTCCATGGCCAGAGACAGTGATCTGTACAGCCTAGCAGGTACAGTCTGTGGCTGTCCCACAAACTACCATATATGGCAGCCACGTGGTGCAGCTGTGTGCATGCACACACACACACATTAACCAAACAACTAGGGCTCACACATACACACACACATTACATCAACATTGGCCCATGCTGTACTGTTGTTCCCACACACACACACACACACACACACACACACACACACACACACACACACACACACACAGACATGTCAATTGGATGGGTCAATGTCAGGCTCTGGCAAACAACAAAACACCATGTGCATATTATGATACCTGTGTCACCTCCTGACATCTGCATCATTGACGGAGGGATAGGCTAACATGGTGCTAATGCACAGGGTGACAATATAGCAGTGTAGCAATAATAGCAAGTTGTCAACAAGGAAGTGTAATGACATCCTTGTAGGTATATCTGAGCAGACATTATGCATCAAAGCTCTGATTGTCAATGTAGCATTGTTTACACCACTGTTAGGTCTGAGTATGTATTGTCCACCCATGTGCCACTTGGCTGAAGTGTAATGTGTTGCCAGCATGTGTTAGTGAGTGGACAGCACGTGTGTGATGTGTGCAGTACAGATTAGCAAGTGTACATCTGTGAACATGGTGGGTGCACACTGTCTGCATGTACATGCATAGTGGACACATGGGACATGTGGCATACCCTGTCGTACACATTGTTAACATCTCATAGTATCTTTCAATGGCCCATATGCATTCTACTACAGTTATGTACTAACATGGGTAGACATGTGTATGACATGGGTTGACACTATGCTGTGGGTGATACCGTTAATATCTGTCAATGATTTGCAGTATGGTAGTATACACAACCTCAACAGCATGACTATAAGCAATCATTGGATGATGTCCTGACAAATGACACACAGTATTAGGGAACACAGTAACAATTGGATCCTTCTGGTGCTACACTATAACACTATCCAGTGGTAATGACCGCCACCCATTCCTGTGACCACACCTGTTTGGCATATAACCCTCTTAGGTACATGCAGACACACTAGGGATGTGCCCATCCAAATATGGAAATGCATGGATTGGCCTACAATGCATTCCCTGGATGGGACGCATATCCTACACAAGGGTATCATACAGACAGATACCTGTTGTCTGATACATGCTGTATAGCAGTAAGCCGACTATGGCATAGTCATCCTCATGTACTATACATATTATCCCGTCAGTACCACACAGGTGGTAGCCCTCAACATGTATGTTGGGTACCAATGTTTACATACAGCCTCATGTTATGTCATGTGTCCTTTGGTATCCACATATTCATAGGTATTGTGGAGTCCCAAGGTGTATCACATAAGACATTAGAGGCCTGAATGCATATCCACAAGGCAGTCATACACCTATAAAGACTGTCCATTCTTGGCAGTCTTTGTTGTGTATGACCATGTCTGACATATACCCCAGGCATATACCCTCACTCACACTACTCTTAAGTAACTGTCATGGGTGTGTGTGTCACAGATGACCTTGGCCACAGAACACGACAGTGGACGGTCTTGTCACATACATACATATGTGTCCTACGATCTGAGACGTAGCAGCACAACCTGTCAATGGAAGCAAATGTATTCATGTATTATGCAGGCTTCACACCTACGTACTTATTCAGGGGACATGTACACATATATATTTGCCACGCAGATACCTGATGTGTGCAATGCACTTACTGTAGTAATCATACTATGTCATACCATAGTAAAAGCAAAACCCACACCGCATTGACCAACAGTGACACACACACAGTCAGCATTTGCAGGATTCAAACCCCTACCTACCTATGTTATGATACTAGAGAGCGATGCATTAACTCGCTGGGCTATCTGTTTTATTGGGTGATTTCCTTTCTACTGCTGTATTTGTAGGATGGTGACATCATCAGTCTTTCCAAAGAGGAATGTACCTCTTTTAGAGTATTTTCCCAGTCTCCAAAAAGGGCACTCCTTTCACAGACAATTGCACACATACACCCCCCCAAACACACACACACGCACACTGTTTGCAGGATTCAAACCCCTACCTAACAATGTTATGATACTAGAGAGAGAAACGCATTAACACGGCGCACTATTTGCTTTACTGGCTGGTTTCCCTTCTCCTGCTGTATTTGTAGGATGGTTACATCATCAGACTTTCCAAAGAGGAATGTACCTCTTTTAGTGAGTTTTCCCAGTCTCCAAAAAGGGAACATCTCTCAAAGGGAACTGCACACATACACACACTCATTGTTTGCAAAATTCAAACCCCTACCTAACTATGTTATGATACTAGAGAGAGACGCAATAACACGGCACGCTATTTGCTTTACTGGCTAGTCTCCCTTCTCCTGCTGTATTTATAGGATGGTGACATCATCAGACTGGACATGGTGATGTGTGTACACTTTGTTTTATGCCATTCCAGGAATGGTCCATGTGGGTCAGCAGGTGTCAACAGCTTGAACAAGACCTCAGAATCCTTACCTTGTGTGATCTATCTGTGGACACATTGACATTCCGTCATATGTCAACACATATTTATGCACAGCTTGTTGGTTTTGTGGATACTACATGTGTCTGGGATGTTGATAAAGGGCTATTCAAACTCTATGTGACACATGTGTAGATGTGTTCATTGATGTATGTCCTGGGTGGCTGCCTTGCAAACAGTCTAGCATGTTTGGGAACCATGATCCGCACATGAACATACCACATTTGGTAGGGTTGTGTGTATGTCAGCTTCCAATAGCTCTGTTTATGACTGCAACCATGATGTACGCCATGACCTTGCAGATCAGACTTCATAGGCGTAATGGACTTGACTTCCCATGGTGTGTTGTGCACCAACACTTGTGGGGAGTGCCATATGTAGCTGTGACACATTCAATGGTTCCACATCCTGTGTAGGGGGTGAGGCTCAGCTGACTGTTCAGGTGCATGATCTGTTTGTTCTGTAGTTTGTGCATGACACATATTGGGAATCAATGTATTCCACTTGCTGCCATGCTTTTGGCAGTGGGGGGGTAGCTGCTCATCCATTCTACATGTGATATCTCCTGGTATGATGATATGGACTATTGTCAGTAGGAGGTGGGTATGTACATATGGGCCTGTCTGTCATGATGTCGGCATTGTCACTCAGGTACAGTTGGCCCTGACTCAGGACATAAATGGGTGTACATTGCTATTTATGACATTGCTGAAGGAGGTGTCATGATTCAGTCTGGACTCCTTCTCAGCTACTCTTTACAAAACACCAACGAACATGAGCACTAATCCCTGTTATACTCTTTTATACACTTAACACCCTACTGATCCTTTGTGATCAGGCTACAGAGTATGTCATGATAATATCCCGGCATGTCCAGGGATCGGTTTCATGTGTACTCTCCAGTCCAGCTGGTGGATATTGTGATATTGACACAATGTCACATCTGCCTCATGTACACAGACAACCCTCTCCTCCTCCAGAAAAACTCAGATATATGTGTGAGATGCACTTATGTAGACATACAGGGTGCTTAACTTTCTCGACCCATGACTGGCACAGTCTATCAGGTGGTGAAGGTGACCACACACACCATATATCAGTCTCACATATCCTCTAGCAACAGCACTCAAGCCACATTATCACACATAGACATACTTGGATGCTGTAAATGTACTCTACCTAAGCAGCAGAGACCTCCAAAGCAAACACACACACACCTGCTACCACACTACAATACCCACATATCACATAGTTCACAATGTCAGTGTGCCACACAGTCACTGCCCTTCGGGCTAAACAACACACCTAATACACTTGTAATAGGCGACACTTATTGTCAGACACACTGCCGTACCACTCACCAGCCCTAACAAGGGAATAGTCACTTTGGGCTGTCTGTTGGGTGCCTGGATCTGCCGCATAACACAGGCAGTCAGGTCACTCCAAAGCAAGTACAGGACTGGCACCATCATTGTCCATGCTGGTGTGTATAACCTCAGAAGTTACTCCCTGGACTACATGACATGATACATGGAGGAACACTCTGATCATGTAGCCCAGGCCAGTATGACCCTGACCTTGTCTAGCATCTTACACCCACCAATTATGATGTCACAGTATACGGACACACATATCACATTTAACAGTTGCCTAACAAATTAGTTTAATTCATAGGGGATACAGTGTCTGTCAGCCTATGGTGACATGCTCAACATGCCATGTAGCTTCACTATGGCCAACTTGCACCTGTCACCCTTGGACCTTGGAATGCTGGCTAAGGCTCTTGCTACCACCATAGTGCCTTTTTTAAGCAGGGCTCAGAAGACAAACCCACCTCCATAGACATTGCAGGTTAAATGAAACTAAGGGTAATGCTGCTCAACAACAGATGTGTTCACCTCATATTGTGGCCACTCAGGACTCTCCTCAATATGGAGGATAGCGATACCTGTGCACTGACAGATGCCTGGTTCAGGCTCGCTTATGCACACCAGCACTACCAGGTTATGTTTCATACCATGCTATCTGACAACAAGACTTGGAACAGACAACACAACTATGGGGAGTATCCATATACATCACAGATACACACACCTCCAGGTTAGTAGCACTGCACAAAGCATCACAGACCATACATATACAACTATCATTGTGCAATACTGCCTTTCAGTTTGTTGCCTGCTACAGAACACACTCACAAACTCAGGAACCACACTCGGCTTTCATGGGAACTATGGAGAATATGAAGGTCTCCACAAACACTATTATATTGAGTGACGTCATATACACAAATATTGACAGGGGATAGTACTCAAGCCCTGACACCCTCACCCAACAGTCGCTACAATTTGTAGACTCATATGCTATGGTACAACCAGTCAGCACAGCCACGAGGGGGAATACATATTGGACCTGATCATCACCAACATGGGGACTCTATGTTCCACACCAGCGATATACTCCTCATTGGTAAGGTCAGAACATACATGTATCTCAATGGGCATACATATACCCTCCACACACCCATCCTGGGTAATCTTGGTGAACTTCTCATGAGCCAACATCTCACTTCACCAAAGCAAGGTGGTATACTTCAGAGACCCTGAGACAGTGGCAAATACAGCTCACACTGCTGCATCCTTTACATACACATTCTATGGACACCTAGTGGACTGCATGGATTGTGCTATCCCAAATAACAACAGGACTCACTACTCCAATGGCATGGGACCTGTCTGGCAGACCCCAGCCATTAATAAGCTGTACAATGTCAGGAGGAAGCTACTACATGATAGAGCACAATCCCAGACTGGGAAGGCATCTGTGATCTGTACTAGCAGACAGCTACGATCACTCATGAACTTTTCTAAGGGCCGCTTCTACAGGACAATTGCAACAGACATGTAGGACTATCACATGGCCTTCTTCAGTTATGTCAGGAACCTGGGTGGACACTCACTGATATGCTGTGAGTTACTGCATACTGACTAAACCTACCCTAAACCCACTGGCATTGCCAACATCTTGGCAAACAGATCCAATGCAGATGTCTCCCACCCATCCCCCCTAAGGAGCAACTATCCATCCCAACAGAGTATAACCTCCCTGACATCACACAGTAACAGGTGAGTGCTGCCCTCCCCAAAGTGTACATCACAGTATCAATGTGACTAGACGGTGTCCCAGCCTGCATCTTACATGAGCATCATGACAGACGTAACCCTCACATTACATCACTGTTCAATATCGGCATTACCACAGGATATGTACCCAAGGAATGGTGTACAGCAACAGTGGTCCCACTCCACAGAGTTGGTGCCACAATGGACCACAGACAATATTGCCCTATAAGCCTAACTAGCCTGTTCTGCAAAGCTATGGAGCGTATTGTCATGGGTCTCTTACACATAGACATTGGGAACGTACAGACACTGTGTCCTACACATTTTCAGCATTGTTGTGGGCAGATCTTGCCTCTTGAACCTGTTTGTATTCTTTAAACGGCTAACAGGTCCATCAACATAGGGACGTCTGTCCACACAGCCTACCTGAACCTTGCAAAACCCTTCAACACAATAACCCACTGGGCCATTATGCATAGGCTCACCAGCGTCAATATGGACACATATCTCACACGATGGATTGATATCTGGATCAGAGATAGCACCCACATGGTCAGAATTGCAGGTGCTATGTCTGACTATACACCAGTTACACGTGGCATCCCACATGGCTCGGTCCTGGGACCTCTCGTGTTCAGTATATATTTGTCTGAAGTACAGGCTACCACAGGGGGAATATGGCTGAACATGTTTGCACTTGACTGCAAACTGGGTGCCATGATCAACTCTCCAGCTGCCACATGTATACTCAAACAGGGTCTCACAGAGATGGATGACTGGTGCCTGAGCCATGGCCTACAGCTAAATGCCATTAGTTGCATAGTCATCCCCTTTGGGAATAAAAACATGCCCACACATTACCACATAGGTAATTCTCCATTACATACGGTAGTAGTTGTTAGGGATTTGGGGACATGACTTGCTCGTACTGTCACTGTTGACATTCACGTTGCCAAAGTGGTTGGACACACCTTCTATGTGGGCCACCTTATCCCATATGGTTTCACATCTAGATCGAGTGAGGTCATTGTGCCCCTATACTCATCACATCCATGCTTGGTTACAATGCCACATTTGGGGAGTACTTTACCCGACACCTGCAGCATCTGTACTGGCCACGGAAGTTCCTCACCAAGCAGATCTAGGAACTCACACAGATGCCCTGCACAGTTCAGATGCAGTAACTCCAGCTCTGCTCAGTCGCTTACCACCTACTCAGATATGATGTGTGCCTGTTGTTTACAGATATACCCAGCCCAGAATTACTGGACATGCTCCACCTCAGGATATCCGACTCCCTTGGAGCTACACACTCCAGGGACGTAAACCTCAGCACAGATGTTAATAGGACATTGTGGAGGGACAGATTCTTATCCCAGAGGCTCCACTCACTCCGGAATGTAATCCCAGTTTCACATAGGCAGAGCCACCCACTGACCACCTACAGGAGACATCTTGACGACTGTATGGGTGATCGTATGTTTACCCCTGGGATATCTTCTGTGTCCCTGCTAGACAGAGGCACAGTAGCCTAAATGTACATGGGCTATCTTGTGTGACCTACTATTCACACACACAGTGTAGTAATCTGACAGGATTGTGAATGCCAAACACACTCTGGCTAGGCTTGCATATGACCTAGGGAAGATAGCCTAGTATCGACCTCTGAACCTATTCTAATGTTCAAGATACACAATGTTTATTGCTGATACTGTTTGTAGGTCTTTGTCATCTTTGCTTTACCAGTTTCTATGAACAACTTCGGTATCTGCAGAACATATTTGATTATGACAGGGTTCCACTATATTATAGATGTGTCTGTTGTCATATAACTGTGTGCACAGGGTGGATTGCTGTATAGTGACAGGTTCCTGGGTTAACACATGCAACTGCCAGATATGCGTGGCCCACTGCAGTACTCAGACGTGACCTAGGTGTGTGAGCATGCCCAGTTCAGCCATTCTGTGTTTTGTTGCCTGACATTTGTCTCATTTATTCAAGTGTGTGAGCATGCCCAGTGTGACCTTTCAGTATGTTGCTATCTGAGGTCCACTACATTTGTTTATGTGTGCGAACATGACCAATATTAACATTTATATTGTATGTGTTGGAAGTCAGGTTCTGTTCTCACTTCAGGACTCACCTTTGTGTCATAACTCGACAAGGATTATGCTGTGCCTGCAGGGTTTCCATGAAATACTTTGCATAGACTTATCAACATTCCCTCATACAGGCTGACAAATACAATACTTGTCATGGTTTAGTGGTTCAGTACTTTGGCTATAGTGCACAGTATCCTGGTTTCGAGGCCCATCACTACTTTATATTTTCATACTGAGCAGACCAGACTGCTTAAGGGCCAGTTAAGCAAATATGAGCATGTTGGCTTTTGTTCATCTATGCCCTACTTAGACCAGGCTTGTCTGACATTGCTCAATGTTCACCAACATTGCTGAACGTTGCCCAATATTACTGAACATTGACCACAGTTGTGCTAGTTGGTGTGTGCGATTTTGTTTGCATATACTACATGGTGGTAAATGCTGTTTAGCACTGCTTTATATTGCTTAACACATGGCAATCATGCCTTAGGTGGTGCTGCAGGGCTGCCTATGTCGGATGCACATACTACACTCCCTGTAGGTTCATAGGTTCATAGGTTCATAGGTTCATACTAGGCTATCTGCCCGAGGGCATTTACAAGCCTAGCCCATAGTTTTGTGGCTTACGCCACCCCTTTAGTATGGGGAACTATACCCATTATTTTGCTGTGCCTCTGTCGAGCAGTGACACTGAGGTAATCCCTGGGGTATATCTGCGATCTCCCATCCATTGGTCAAGATTTCTCTTGAACAAGGCCAGCGAGGTGCTCTGCCTCACATATACCGGGATTTTGTTCCACAGCATAGGGAGTCTTTGGGTGATGAATCTATCCCTCCAGCACGTCCTATTAATAGCCGTGTCGAGGTTTAAGTCTCCCGCCCTTGTGGCTCTGACGGATCTAGATTTTTTGAGGTGAAGCATATTCATCAAATCTGGGTTTGACATGGCCTTGTATGTCAGGCAAAGGTCACCTCTGAGCAAGCGGTAAGCGACTGAATAGAGCTGGAGTTCTTTCAGTCGGGCAGCATAGGACAGATATTTGAGACCCTGAGGAACTTTTGTGGCCTCTCCAGCTGCTGCAAGTGTCGGGTCAGATACATTCCGAATGGGGCATTGTACTCAATCATTGGTCTGATGAGTGATGAGTATAGGGAGACTATGACCTCCCTTGATCTAGATGTGAATCCCTTCATGATAAGGTGGGCAATGTAGAAGGTCTTCCTAACTACTTTAGCTACATGGGTGTCGAATGACAGACTACTGTCAACCTGGGTCCCCAGGTCCCTGATAACTTCTTCTGTGCTCAGTGGATTGCCACCTATATGGTAGCTAGGGGTAACCTTGTTTTTCCCGAAGGGTATGACTATGCATTTTTTGGCATTTAACTTTAGGCCATGGCTCTGGCACCAGTTATCCATTTCTGTGAGACCCTTCTGAAGGATATCTGTGTCAGATGTGTTTTCAACTACGGCCCAGTTTGCAGTCATCTGCAAACTTTGTCAGCCATAACCCTCCTGTGTTTGCTTGTACTGAAAAGTAGATGCCAAACAAGAGTGGGCCCAGGACTGAGCCCTGTGGGACACCACTTGTGACAGGCTTTGAGTCTGACATGGCACCAGCAACTCTGACCCTGTGGGTTCTGTCACTCAGCCAGTTTGCAACCCATCTTGTGATGTATGGGTTAACATTTAAGCTGATGAGTTTTTCAATGATACCGAGTGGGGTATTGTATCGAAGGCCTTCGCCAGATCGAGGTAGGCTGTATGGACTGCCTTTCCCTCATCAATGGCTTTGGTGACTGTTTGAAAAAGTCAACCAAGTTTAGAAGGCATGATCTGCCTTTGACAAAGCCAAACTGGGTTGGATCCAAAGTCTACAAATTCCTATGTCTTTATTTATGAGGTCCATTATGATCCTCTCCATAGCTTTGCAGATAAGGCTTGTCAAGCTAATGGGCGGTAATTTCCAGGGTCGGTGGAGGCACCGCCTTTGTGAAGTGGGACCACAGTCGCAGTGCGCCACTCCTGGGTATGTATCCAGAGGTGAGACTATGATTAAACAGCTGTCCTAGCTGTGGGTTTAATTCCTCGTTGAGTTGTGGAGCACACAGCTGGGGCACCATCAGGTCCCATGGATGCTGTGTTTTTTGCTTTGGAGAGAGCAGTTCTCACTTGGGCATTAGAGATGTTTGGGGGGCTGCAATCGTTTGGTATAGATATCTATCCTTTTGGGGGGGAGGGGGGGAGAAGATTGCACTGAACCTGTCAGCCAGTATGTTGGCAATGTCTGTAGGATCAGTAATCTTCACATCATTTTGAACTAGTTCTGAGCATATCTGGGAGTTTCCACCCAGGTTTCTAACATAGCTAAAGAAGGCCTTATGATTGTCTTTTGAGTCTTTAGCTATTTTTCTCTCAAAATTTGCTTTGGATGATTTTATGAGAGCTCTTAGTTTTTTTACTTATAGTGATCAAAGGTGTCTTACCTTTTAAGGATTTTGCTCTATCTTGTAGTAGCTTCCTCCTTTTGTTGTAGAGTTTGTTTATGGCTGGGGTCCACCAGACTGGACGCTTGCCTTTGGTACAAAGAGTCTTTGTTTTGCTTGGGATTGCCTTATCCATGCAGTCCTGCAGGTGCTGGTAGAAGGCATTTGTAAGTGATTCAGCGGCTTGAATACTGTTTTCCGCCGGCTCAGGGGCCTTAAAGGAGACCACACTAGTCTTTAGAAGTGTGAAGTCAGCTTTCGAGAAGTTCTTTACTGTGGTCTTTTTATTTCAGGTGGGGGTGGGATGAGGACCTCCAGCGAGATTAGTTTGTGATCTGATCTCACCAGTGAGGGGTATACTTCCGGTGTTGAACATTGTGCTCCCATGTTCGTGATGATGAGATCAAGTATGTTTTCTCCTCTTGTGGGGATGGTGACTAGTTGTTCCATGGCATTTGAGTTTATGAATTCCAGGAACTTTTGGGCTAGGGTGTTTGGGCTCGAGTAGTGTTCCCAGTCTATATTAGGGTAATTGAAGTCACCTAGTATGATGGTGTTTGGAGATACATTTATCCCCTCCAGTGTTTTCAGGAAAGCCATGTGAGGTTCCTGAGTTTGTGAGGGTGGCCTGTAACATGCTACAATTTGCAGAGCAGTCTTGCCTATGGTTAATTGCACCTGGATGGTCTCCGATGCATCGTGCGTTGCCACCAGTCTTGAGGTGTTGGTGTCCTTTATGAATATGGATACCCCCCCTCCTTTCTTGATGTTGTCTGGATTTTGGGGCCGGAACGCATGATATGAGGTAAAACCTGATAGTGCTGGGGTGCTCTCAGGAGCCTTGAACCAGGTTTCTGTCACAGCACAGACATCGATGTTCTCCATACTGAGAAGGGCCTCGAGTGCGTGCATTTTGAGATTTAGACTTCTGGCATTGAGCAGCATTACCCTTAGTTTTTTTCCTTTTTTGTGTTCTAGGGTGGTAGGTTTAGAATTTGAGCCTTGCCTAAAAAAGGCACTATGGGGTGGCAAGAGCCTTTGCCAATATCCAGAATCCCAGGGTGACAGGTGCAAGCCGTGCCTTGAAGCAGCGTGGCTTGTCCAGCATGTCATCCCAGGCAGACAGACATTGGATCCCCTTTGAATGACACCAGAGTTTAAGCCAATTGTTAAAGCTGATCATCTTATCTCTGTATTGTGGCATCATTCTTGGTGAAGGTAGGATACTGCTCAAGGTCAGGGTCATACCTGCCTGGGCTACATAATCAGAGAGCTCCTCAATGTCTCTTTCATGTAGTCCAAGGAGGTACATCTCAGGTCGTTTACACCAGCGTGGACAATGACTGAGTCGTATTTGCACCTGCTGTTGAGAGACCTGAGTGCTTGCGTTATGTGGCGGATTCTAGCCCGACAGGCAGCTTACTGTAACTCTCTCCTTACTCAGTCTGGTGAGCGGGACGTCAGTGTGTCTGACTATGGAGTCACCAATGACTAGTGTGTCTGGCATTGTGTTTGGCCTTAAGGGCTTTGACTGTTTGACACTCTGACTGTGAGGTCTATGTGTTGCAGGTGTTGTGTTCTGAGGTGGTGGTTGTCTGGGTGTCTGCTTTGATGGCCTCTGCTGTTTTGGTAGATTTTTGATCAGAGCCTCCGAGTATGTCTTTGTGTGTTTATGTGTATGATTTGAGGTTGTGGTGGTACTATGTGAGACTGGGTCTATAGTGTGTGTGGTAACCTTCTCCTCCTGTCTGGTCTTGCCAGTCCTATGTTGAGAGAGCTCAGCCTCCAGTTTGGCCGTATAGTTGCATCTCTTGCATGTATTTGTGTTTTGTGGGAGGAGGAGAGGGTTGTCTGTGTACATGAGGCAATTGTAACATTGCCTCAATATTCCCAGGTTCACCAGCTGAGCAGGAGAGGACACTAGCAACTGATCCCTCGACATGCTAGAAGGAATAGACAAAAACTTTGAAAGAGATTCCGGGGATGTGGGTGACTGAGAAATGGGGGTTTGCCTTTTTTGGGGTACTATGACAAGAGTGCTGTATCAAGGTGATAAGTACTGTAGGAGCAAGTGCTAGGTTTAACAGATAGAGAAATAGTCTACTTGGAGTCAAGTTGAGATGATCTTTTTAGTTATAGGATATGCTGATTAGATCAATAGTATAGTTCGAGGAAGGTAGTTTTAAGGGAAAATTTGAAGAGTGGACTTTAGGTAGCCCGAATTGTTTAAACCTACATGTTTGAAAGCAGGTAGTGTCAACTTAGGCATCTCTTTTACTATATGTGTGAGTTGGAGAGAGGTATCATTTCCAGAGTTCCTACTGAGCCAGTGTATGTGCTATGCATTGCCTCTTTGCCAAGGCCAAAGCATACTGGACACACCTCCTTCTGCCTACTGGGGCAGGCTCAGGTTGTTCCTCCTCCGAGTCACGCTCTGCCTGTGATGGCCTTGGCAATGGTGGGGGGCTGTTTGGCCCAGGCCTATGCTGGTCCTGCTGCAGCTGTTTTCACAGGATCATATTATGTAGCATAGCACATACCATGACAATTTGGGTACATGTAGTTGGTGAGTACTGCAAGGCTCCACCAGATGTGTCCAGGCACCGGAACCATGACTTGAGCAGCCCAAACACACGCTCTATTACATTACGTGTTTATGTGTGTGTGCCTCATTATGGCGTTCCTGTTCAGGTGTGTGTGCATTTCTGATGGGTGTCATCAGCCATGGCTCCAGTGCATAGCCAGCATCCCCCACTAGGTGACCATGTGGGATGTCCCCACTGGCAAATGTCTGGTACAGCTGCGTCAGATGCCAGATATGGGAATCATGGTAGCTTCCAGGGCAGCCTGCACACACATTCAGTATTATGCCCTGTGCATCACACATGACCTGGCAGTTGATGGAGGGGAAGCCCTTGTGGTTGAAGTAGACACTACCCTGCTCGCCGGCAGGTGCTTTGATGCGTATGTGCATGCGGTCTATTGCACCCACTACCTCAGGGTATTCCGCTATTTGCTGGAAGAGGTGCATATTGCTGGCCAATACCTCACAGGAATTGGGGAAATATATATGATCACCGACATGTGCTGACATGGCATCCAGGAACTGGTGCAGCACCCTGGATGCTGATGCCTGTGATATCACCATCATATCACCAGTTGGTCTCTGGAAGGTACCTGTTGCTAATATTCTTAGGTCAACACATACCTTGGTTTCCACTGAGATGGGTTCCCCTCTGTTGGTTCTGTGTATGAGGCGTAGCCTGCACAGCTCAACAATTTGCTGCAGGAGGTCTCTGTCCACTGTATAGCGCTCCACTATCTCCAGCTCATGTAGCCCCTGGTAGGTTACCCTGGACCTGTATACTCTTCTCCGTCTCCTCACTGTGGGTTGTCCAGCAGCATTTCCATTGTCACCACCCTCAGCATGTTGCATATATCACCTTATAACAGCAATGGCAGCCCCTAACATTTCTTTGCCTCAATAAAGCTTTTTCAGTTTTCACTTCTATTAGCTTACTGCAGTGTCTGTTATGAGAAACATAATGGACTGTTTTTTGCAGAGTTTTAACTGCTAGGCTGGGCTGGGCTAGTGTACTGCCTGTGTAATTGCCTGATTCTGATTGTTTTTTACCTGCTAGCTCTGCTAGCACTCCCTGGTAGCTTTCTACTATTTGTTGTGCTTCCTTTTTCCTTTCTGTTTCCTCAGGGGTGGAGTGCCACACACATAAGCACAAACACGTGCACAGCAGCTAACACGCATGCACACATGCTTACACGGACTAAAACTTGCTTATTCGGGTTAAACCACGCACACACCAGTACAAACGCGCTTACAACTATTTAAACAGCCTTATACAAGCTTACTCCGGCTTAAACGCGCGCACTCACGCTTACATGCACGCACTCTGTCTTACTCGGGTTTACACGAGCGCACATGCACGCATACCCTCTCAGCAAGAAACTTTGGTGTTATCCACGGCATACACCTTCCATTTCTTGCCTTTTCCTAGCCTACCTGTTGACACACCTCTTTCCATGATGTGTAAATGACAGCTGACAAATGCCACTCTGCTCCAATGAGCTTCACTTCTTTCATACATACCCCCCTCGTGATGTCACCTATCTTCTACTCTGTTACTCCCTTATCCTACTCCTACACTCCACTGACTGTGCTCATTTGCTATGTAAACTTGCGATTCACTATCCTAACCTTCATTTACATAGGATTGCCTACTAATGCTTGGTTACATGTCTTAGACTGAGCTTCCTCCCTTAGCAACCTCTACTCGGTGGCCATGTTGTCTTTAGCCTGCCATTCCCTTGCATTGTATATTAACAATTTCAATAAAATCCACATTTGTGGGTTTTCATTTTTAGTATTCTGGGTTTTAGAGTGCAGCTTGTTTGCGCGGCGCTGCGCTACGCTTAAAAATCGGAAATCTGCAAAAAAAAATAAAATATTTTTATTTTCATATTGCATCAGGAAACATTTTACATGGCCGTATATTTGGCCATTGGCATGCTTCCTGCACTGGATGCAACCTTTTTTTGGAGCTGTCATGGCTCCGTTTTGCTATTTGCAGAACGGTACTCAGTTGTCAACTGAGTACATTTCTGCAAATAACACTGCTCTTACTCAGACAGGTTTGGGTTTCCTGAATTGCAAATCTATTTCATTTGCATGCCTTTCAACTGCAATTGAGGTAATTTGCATATCCCAGCCCTGTCTGTGTAAGAGCCATTTTAGGAGCTCTCTTACACACCCCTACAGGCTGTTCCTGGATTGCTCTTCGGACATGATGGCTGCATGGAGTCTTACAATACTCTAAGACTCCGTGCAAGCCTTCGTAAATCTGGCCCAACATCTTTGAATTTTCCTGTTGTATTTGCCTTGCCCCTCACAAATTATGAATGATTACAGTCATTCAGTGATGCCAGTCATTACATACATACATACATACAAAAATTTCAAGCATGGGCATCAGTGTCCTTCTATCATGCCAATATATAAACACAGTTGCTCCCATAATGTGTCCAAGCTGTTCTTATACATATCTAAATTAGTGCTTGCTTTAATGTAAATGGGTAGTCAGCTGCATTGGCTGCTCTCTCAGAGAACCAATTAATATACTTCTCATTCCTGTAGAATCCTCTGCATAGGTTGCCTGATGATTCTCTACTATTTTTTTTTTACTTTATATTAGATTTTCAATTTGTGAAATAATCACAGCAATATTTACAGTCAGACATTTGTAAATTTAATAAATGAAAAAAAAAATGCAATTAAACCACACACACAAAAGAAAAATCAACTATTTATAGGACAGTCCATTAACCATCAAGTTATTCAAGTTATTGTGCATAACATTAAATCTAAAATGCAGTTATTTTTGCTTGTCAGGCACATCTCTAAATTTTGTCCATGCATTGGAGCAATAGGTAATCTTGGTTATTCTTGACTTAGTTGTCAAGATTTCCAGGTGACAGACTTCAGCTGCAATATTTATAGATTCTTTGAAGAAGGGTGTAGATTCATTCTTCCAATTCTTAGTTATAACATTTCTCGCTATAGATAGTATAGATCACAACATGCAATATTTCATTTTTTAGCACAAATAGGAAGAGGAGTGTTTAATAGGATTGGTGATCTGGATAAAACAATTGTATCTCCATAAAAAGCCTGTAAAAGAAGATTAATGTTATTCCAATAAGGTGTTAAGACTGTACAGTCAAAAAACATATGTTGCGGATCCACTTTATGTTTTTGTTTGCATCTTCAACAAATTTGTTTCTTCTTGAACATTAATTCAATTTTATGCGGTGTGAAGAAAGATCTATGCACACATTTCCAAGTAAAGAGATTCCATCTAAGAGATGAAGTTGTATGTTTGGAAGATATTAGAATTAAATTTGATCTTCTTCACTTGGAGGTCTATTATTTATTTGGGTAAAATAGTTCCAGTAATTTTCATTGCAACTTTTTGTTTCTCTCCTCACAACTTTATGTAATTTAAATAAGATACCTTCTCCCAATGCATTTTGTTGCATTAAGAATATTAGATAATCAATTAGTTTTGGGATATGATCTCTTATCTTTGGTTGCAGTAACTCAATTTCTCCTTCTGCATGCTGTCTGTGGGATTATACATCTAGCCACATGTACTTATCTAAATTATATTTGTTTTTAATATAATCAACAGAATGTAGTTTTTCATCTTTCATTAATTGAAACCAATATAGCAGATATTTCTTTTTAAATGTGATCATTGTTTCTAATTTTGAGGTGGAGAAGTTATTTTGGGTATATGCATATGAAATATAAGGAAGATACATGCTTTATATGCCAAGTTTCTATATATAATATTTTAACCATATTTAATATAGTAGAAATGAAATATGAGTCACTTGTTTGGTGATGTTTTCCTATACAGTAATCCTTTAATAACCAATGTAGACTGTTATTTAGTATGAGAAAATACTGCAATATTGATTATGTTTAGAGTTTATAAAAATATTTCCTAAAAACTCTTTCCATGTAGCTGTGTGTTATTAGTCCAAATATATAAGTTTTTACAACTGATGATAATAAATATAATTCTAGATCTAGTAGTCATAACTCACCTTCTACCATGTCTCTCATATGATGGTTTAAAGCAATTCTTTGTTTATTGTGATACCAAAGAAATCTCAAAATTGATGAGTTAAATTCTTTAATACAACTTTTTTTCTGGTGGGGTAATGTTAGTGATTGTATAATATGTAAGATTTTTGGTAAGATAATCATTTTGATTATAGATAACCTTTCTTCCATTGCAAAGGAATGTTATTCTATTTATTAAAGTATTTATATTGTTTCTACGGTTAGTATAATTATAATTTATTATATCTTTAAAGTTATCCATTATAATTATTTCTAAATAATTCATCTTCTTTTCTTCGAAAATACAGTTAATTCATTTTTATACTTATTTGTGTTTTAGGTAGGATTTTGCCTTGTCATTGTTAAATGTTAAACCACATTTTCTTTGAAATACAACCATTGCTAACAAAACTGCAGATAGAGAATTATCATTGCCATTTAATGTCAGTAGCATGTCAGCAGCAAACAGTCAAATTTTAGAGTTTAAATTATCATTTATGTTAATATTGTTTATATCTATATTTGATGTGAGAAAATTAACAAATGGTCCCATAATTAGGGTAAAACACAGAGGTGAAAGAAGGCATCCTTGTTTCAGATCCTTTACTACTTTTTGATAACCCCAAACATTCCCAGAGGTAGTTGTCTTTAAATGTCTTATATACTTGAATATGATCTCCTCTTAAATATCTGTATGAGAGACTGAACAAGTTCAGCTATTTTAGTTTTTCATAATATCTTAAATTTTCACATCCATGGATGCCCATGGCATATTTCTGCTGTACTCTTTCCACTTTACTCATGCTTGCTTTCTTATAAGATTTCCATATTGTTATTCCATACTGAAGTTTGGATCTAATATAATTAAAAAACAATGACTTCATCATTTCTGATTTCCTAGACTTTATAAATCCTTTGTATACAACCCACATAGTTTTATAACTGTCATTAACCAATTGGCTGATATAATTAGAAAAATTCAAAGCTGGATTTACCTGCATGCCCAGGACATTAAATGAATCTACAGTTTCAACCACTGTGTGCTGTATTAAATATTCACCTTTCAATTTATGTCTCCCAAATCTCATGTGCTTAGTTTTTGATGTATTTATCACCATATTATTCTGCCATGCCCAAATGGTCAATTTATTCAAGTTCTTTTGTAAGCATACCCTATCAGCAATGCATGTAAACAGTTTACCCAGTTTTAGGTCATCTGCATACAGACTGTGGAACATCACAGATGAAAAAGATGGGTCTGAAAGATACAATGTATACAAACATGGGCCTAGGACAGAGCCCTGTGGGACACCCAGACTGTAACCAAGAATTTCACCTATCCATTCGATGTATAATACTTGCCATGCCTTATTTGTAACCTTAACATGATGTTCTGCATGATGTTCTATAACAATATATTTTATTTTATTTATTTTTATTTTATTTTTTATTTTATTTTACATTTGTTGACCGGGCTAGTCTAGCTGGATCAAAGTCCATTTTCAGTAGAGGCCCGGGGAGAAAAACTCCACAGATAAAAGCAAGGTAATAGAAAAACGTACAATACACTTATGAGACAGGCAATGAGCAAAAATACAATGATATTAGTCCAGGTCTGGTTATACAAATCTAAGAAAAAACAAATAATACCAACTACGTAATAAGTATGGCATTGACTACTTTCAGTAGGGAGGGAGGGAGTATTATGTAGTTCAAATGTAATGCATACTTATAAAAACAATATATATATATATTTTTTTTCATATTTGAGAATGGTAGTAACAATGTAATCATTAAGTCATTTGTGATCAGAGAGAAACATTGCAGAGTTGATTAAAGAAATATGAAAGTAGAAAGATGAAAGCAGGTTAGTCTGGATTGGTGCAAGAGCATAGCCAGAAATTGTTTAGATGTAAAAGAAGTTGTTTTTTAAAGAGAGGAAGAGTGGCTAGAGAGGAGATGTGTGAGGGGAGGTTATAATAACAGTTATGAATGAAAATTTGTGCTGTGATGTAATTTTTATAGATTTAACATCAGCATTTGAAGGGTCATACACAAAATAGTAATCGATAAATTAGAGCAACTAAAATGATTTACTGTTCATAAGATGGATAGCTGCATGGTGGCAACAGATCTTTTTTCAACATATGCACACTGATGTATGGTTTCAAGTCCCAAACTTTCCAATTCTGACAACAACTTATCCAACATTATCTTCTCCATTATTTTTCAAAAACATGAAAGTAGAGTTAAGATCTATATGATTCTGGGTTTGTCCTACTCCCCTTTCCCTTAAGGACAGGTTTAACAAGCATGTCTCCAGTGTTGTGGAATCTCCCCATATTTATATGACATGGTAAATAAAAGATATAATAGTTCTATACATTTTTACTGAAGTATTCTCACCTCATTACTACCTACTTTGATTCCTTCCTGTGCTTTGTTCGGATCCAGTTTGCATACTTCATTTTCAATATAATCTAATTCGAATCAAATATCTGAGGTTATCTGGATGTCACTAGAATACAGTATTAGACCCTTTGTGAAGGCAAACTGTTTTGCATAAGATTTGTAAATATATCTATAATCCGTTGTGCCTGAGAATAAATGCTAGAATATACAGTTTATCAATTTATATGTCTTTACTCCTTCCACATCTTATGTATCTATACAATGGTTTCCTATTATGCTCAATAACTTTATATACATTTTCTTCACATTTTTCTTGATCTTATTTTACACTATGCTTAATTTGTTTGTCCAGTGGCTTTATTTCAGTTTTCAAAGATGTAGTTTGACCTCTTTTACATTTCTTATATTCTGCCTCTCACCTTAATCAGGTATCTTTTTCATGTGGAAATATATCTCACCTGATGTTGTATGCCTACATCTTGATGTTTAACATTTTTTTTATGTTTTGCAGTTAAACAATTTCTCTTTCATAACTTTCCACTTTTATTTTGCAGTTTCCCCACTGAATGCCTCACTCCAAATAGTTTTATATAGTGATTGTTTTGATTCCATATAACCTGTAATTAATTTTCTGTGCATTGGTTTAGATTTCAGTTTGACAGAATTATCTAACAAAAATTTACTTCTATAACCCTGTGATTACTGCATGGTGGTAAAACTTGACATGAAGTAACAGTAATTTCTTTAAGAACACAATCAATGTCTATTGTGTTCGATTCCCTGGTAGTTTTTTTTTTTTTTTTTTTTTTTACAGTCTGAAGCAATTATTGTTCCTAAGCATACATTGTGAATAATTTTCTTACTAATGTTGTTAAATTAATATTATTCCAGATTGTTTCTTGTAAATGTAAGTCCCCAGCCACTATTATTCTTCCCTCCTTTGCTTCATGCAAGAAATGTATGAATCCCTCTAGGTCATCAGCACTTGACATTGGTGGTCTATATATTGCTATATGTTTCAGGGTTGTCTTTATTGTCACAATTACACAATATATATTATTGCTGTTATCATTGAACATGCAATAATCCCAGGTCTCATAACTATCTATAATCCTATTCATAACACCTCCTCTGATTGTTTGTTAGAATGTCTCTTACATTTATGACACATTTATACCCTGACAGAACTGGTTTTCAGTCATTGTTCTTTAAGCATGTCTGACAGACAATAACAACATCAATCTTGTGGGAACATAGCATATTTTAAAATTAAAAATGTTTCTTATTAATGCTTCTAGCATTAACAACCATCAGAGATGCATCAGATGTTGCTATCTGTGAACTGTTAAATTTTCAACCTGGCAAAAAATCTCCATTGTTTTGTCAAATATGGCAAAATATTTGCTGCAAAAACCTCTCTTCCCTGATTTTGACAAATGCATACCATCATGTCTGAAAACATGTGCACCCATAATTAGGCTTGGATGCTCTATATATTTCCATTTTTTTATAACAGGACATTTTCTGTCATTTAGGTATTTACCCAAAAAAAATTTTTCATTCACCATGATCTGACTCCTTTCTATATGTAATTTGTGAAAAATACGCCCTAACACCAGCACAAGCTATATCATCTAAGATGGCTGTAAGTTCCATACTAAGAGCCAGATTGGTTGTGAATGAAATACTTTGCACCAACATGAATAAAAACAGATCCATACTCCCTTACATTAACATGTTCTAAGCCTACCCTCACATTTTTTTCTTTTGATACTGGCAAGCATAACACTATTCAATGTTCACTATCTTCTCTGCAAATTTAAGTATCTGTTCCTCTAGTAATTGAATATCCAATTACAAGAATATCTTTTCTGACCAGATCTGAAAAATCTTATTCAGTAATTCTACTCTATCTGTTTTTACAAAGGAGTGATCTTCATTACCATTAGTCTTAACAATCCCACTGTTTTTATTTCAAATTACATTTACAAGCATACAATTCTAATCCAGCTGTCTTTGTACATCCACAGCTTGAGCCATGTTGTCAACAACTTTCTTTCTCTTTTTTTTTCTTAAAGTAATATTCCTCAATCCTTGCACTTTCAATTTAGATTTTTTCCCTTTTCACCTGTCCCTTCTTTCTTTTTTCTACATTCTTTTTAGGATAAATGCTGCCTTTGTTTTCTAGGCTGCATTTTTTCTGATAGAATAATGTTATCATAAGCTGTAATCTGTGTGTCACATAACAAAGCAGTGCCTTTTTAGTATGCATTCTCTTTACTTTATCACAGACATTTATCATTTTTTTTCTTCCTTGTTATTTGAAGTGAACTTCTTCCTTTCTTTCTTTTTTTTTTCCTTTTAAGCCCTTTCTTTTTTCAGATTGCTGAATATTTGTAGGCAGAGTTCCCAAGGTATCAGGTGCATCATCTTGTTTTGAGGAGGATGAGTGATTTTTGCAGACACAGCCATTCCTGAATGTGTTGTGTTTGCTTTTTGTCTACATTATTTATCTCAACATTCCCATTAATAAGTGTAACAACAGTTCTCTAAGTCATATCAATTGTACAAGTGAAATCATTATCAGTAAGTCTAGGTTTACTATTAATAATAGTGAGCAAATTACCCAAAATATGCCATGAAGAATACAGATTTCCAGTCTTATCAGGTGTTACCTTCAAGTATACATAGCTTTAGAAAATCATCAATGGCACACTCATTTAAGGAATCTATATTCAACTTGAAATGAATAATAAGTTATAAAAGAAAATCAAAATCAGTTATCACATAATTCAAAGAGACCTGAAATCAACTTCTTTCAGAAAAATCTTACAAATAATATATAGCTAAATACTAAAGTAAGTACAGTAAAGTTGGTACTTTGACTGTCCAAGTTTTGAAAGTCAAACAAAAGCTGTAGCACCTCTTTTTAACAGTAAAGATCAATAAATCACAGACCAACTATTCTCTGCCTCACATCGCCTACTTACAGGCGATATCTGCTTGACTTACAAAGCCACGTCTGACCCAGATCTGTTAGAAATTCTACATCTAAAAAAATCCCAATCCCTCCACACCACACGCTCCAGAGACCTCATCCTCATTACCACAATCAACAGAACATGCCTGAGGGACAGGTTCATAACCCAGAGACTGCCCATGCTATGGAATAGACTTCCCATACATGTCAAGCAGAACACCTCACTGGCCCTCTTCAAGAGAAATCTTGATGAGTGGATGGGAAATAGAAAACTCACCCCAGAGATCAATCCAGTGGCTCTACTCGACGGAGGCACTAGGAACTATGGTTGGGTGGCACAATGCCATGGTAATCCTATGGGCTTAGCTTGTAAATGCTCCAGGGCCATTAGACTAGTACACATCTATGAACCTATAAACCTATAAGCTATGGATTGTCCTCTTTGCAGTCTGTGTGACTTTACAACTGACTAAGTCCCTTAAGATGTCTAGAGTTTGGATTTCTAAAACCTATCCATTTTTAATTGCAAACAATGACAATTAAAGGCAAAATGACAAAATATAAATTAAAATAAATTGTTACTACAAGGTATACCTCCTTTCCTATAAACAGTGAAAACAGCGGCAAGAAATAAAATATAAATTCAAATAAAACTTCTCTTACTGGGAATTACATGGTAAAATAGTTGTATACTGCTTTTTCTTCATAAAATGCTTTGTGTTGCAAAACATGCTGCTCTTTTAACTATTTGAACAAGTTAGAGTAATATTTAAAGAGAATTCCTGGTGTCCAATATTCACCCTGTAAAATGCACTTTGTTCTTTTGTCTAGGCGAGTTTAAAGGTATGGCAGCCACCCCACCTTACACAAATACATAAACATGAACACAGAGACATGCACACAACACAGTCATAGACATGCAAATGCACAAACACACACACACACACACACACACACACACACACACACACAGATGTGCAGGCAATCCAAACTCATACACACATGCTTGTGCATGTGCATGCACACACACACACACACTTATCCAGACTATGTATACCACTCCGGACATGTAAACATGCAAACATGCTGCCACACACTTACACACATGCAGTCACCCTGCACCACTACTTCTGCCTAGAAACTTACCTGGTCTTACCTTTTATAAGGTTTCTCCATTGAATACAATGAGTGAATGCAGCATTTCAGCCATTTCCATTAACATGGATAATTCTTTTAATTTATGCAGCCAAACATTTTTTTGAATTTCTCATTTGTGTAGATCTCTTAATGGTGGCATTTCCAGGGAAAGCACATGGTAAATTACTGTAGTCCGCTTCCATGGATCTCCTCATTAGCATTCAGCCTGGCTTTGTAGAAGGCCTGCTGTGGTGATTATACTAGGCATGTAAAAATGAATGAAAAAATGTAAGTAATATATTCTTAAGGAAATGAAAACTTCAAAGCAGAGAATCCAAAAATGGAAACTTACTTTCAAAAGTATTTTTTTAGCTCAACATCACACCACACAGTAAGTGCTTCCAGCACATTAGGAGACTTCCTCAGAATGAGTACTCAAAGAATAGTCTCTCTATACTATATAATACTGAAATTAAAAACAACCCCCTAACTCCACCAACCAAAAAGTTAGTGCCTCAACTTCCTTTTTTGAATTACCAGCTTAAAATGTAATTTATCATTAAGACTTGGATATACTGTTGCATTCATCAACATCTGCCAATAATACTCCCTCTAGTTAAGTTTATCTTTGACAGAAGACATCCTCAGAACTTCAATAATACCATCTAGGACATAAAATATATATATATTAAATGTATGACACTTTACAGAATGTTTATACAAGGATTATTTTTCTTTCAATTTCTCTATGGCATAATAATGCTCATAGATTCTCCATCCCAAACTTCATTTATTCTGACCCACATAAAAAGCTTTTCATACCATGCACAGTGCTATGTAAATCAGAATCAATGACTTACAATCAAAATAAACAAGGGTTTCATATGTCCTCTGAGCATTTGGACAAAATAATGAGGGCGCATTAGGCAAAAATCTATATCTGTCGCAACCATTACACGCATAAATATCATTAGAATATGTTTCAAATTAAGTTACTGGTTTATTTATCTCAACAATTTTCTTAACAGAAAAATTAATCTTATTAACAAATCTTGGTACCTCACCTATGATCTCACATACCTGAGTATCAGCAACTAAAATGTCCTAGTTTTTTTAAATAACACTTTTTTATCACTGATGTATACAAACTGAATGTTAATTCTGCACTCAGTTTTGTATAATCGCAAATCTGATTCACAGATTTCTCAATAATCTCCTGTAAATCTGTAGCTTCCAAAAGTATTGCAGATGTTGTTTTCCTACCCAGTACAACCACTTCCATACACTGTCTGATTACATTTTCGAGGTAACCTTTGGAAAAAACAAAACATCTTCTCTGGTCAACCTACTAATGGGCACAGATTGGCATTTAACATGTTTTTCTTAACATCATGTAGCTTCACACAAGAAAAATTAAGATAAGCATTACTTGTAACTTTTTTGCTGAAAATAGTTCTACAAAATGTTCCACTATTAGGGTGTTTAAAATGTGGAAATCCAAAAAAAAAGTAATAGATCTCTCTCTCTCCCACATGAAAATCAAAATTTAAAAATTCAGTAGAGTTTTGTAAATAAAAATCCTGAAAATTATTTAAATTTTCAGTCAAACCACTTCATACAAAAATAAATCACCCATAAACTGTACACAATAGTTTACATATCAAAAGAGAGGGTATATATAAACCTTTAAAAATTCTTATTGATTTGATACAAAATGTGTATAACTGGGTACTATGGCTGCTCACATGGCCACCCATTTCACTTATTTGTAATAAGTGTCCTTAAACAAGAACAAGTTATTGGTCAATGCAATCTTCCCAAATTCACAGATAAAATACATCAACCTCTCCCAAAGTTTGTTTGCTAAAAACTCCTTTACCCATAAACCTCCCAAGTCATGGATGCAGAGAGAAAACACTGTTCATTTTTTTTTCAGTACTGGAGGAAGGATTGCATAATAGTTAAGGTATTTACCTCACACATTCAATATACAGAGATTGATTCTGGATAGTGGCTAGGCTTGTAATAGATTAAACACTAACAGCCTAGTAATAATACATGGTAATAGACATCCTTTAGTTTTATATAGCTTAGATTTTGTTTTTATTTAATTCTTTGGAGGTAGTTATTTTTAGTTAATTGCAATATTAAATCATAATGCTATTGTTTACCAATGTGCTTTGCATTTTGAATGCATCTCTGCTCTTCTTATTGGGCCTTATTGAAATATTTAGATCTGAAGCATTATCTTACCAGTTGGTATAAGCTGTATAAATAAAAATAAAAATAGGAGAAGAAAACATAAACCAGAGCTGCAAATTGACTTCTGAATCTTTTAGGTTCATAGGTGCTTGCTAGGTGGCAAGGGCCTTTTTAAGCCTAGCCATGCATCCTAGTTTTCTGACAAGTTCTGGTACCTTGTCAAGTGTAAGCAGGGGCTTGGGAGGTGAAACATTTACAAGCAGGGGCCTGAGAGATGAATCATTTACAGGCTGTTTGTGTCCATTAGAGACATAGGTACCAAACTAAGGATGAATTTTCTGTTCCTCATTCAGTTGTCCAAGTTACACTTGAATTGGATTAGGGAGGAGCTTGTCTTCAGGTTTATGGGGACCCTGTTCCAGAGAAGAAGTTGTCTCTGGGAGAAATATCTGCCTCTCCAGCATGATCACAGTTGTTTCTGCTATTCAAGAAATAAAGTTACACAAGAATGAGTTAAGTCAATGACATAAAGCATAATTAATTTGAAAGAATAGTAAACTGCATAAATACAAGTTTTAAAACTTAGGAGTACTTACAATTTTTGTGTGGATGACCCACTTTATAATACACTGTCCTGAAATCTGCAGTTGAAATGTTATCAAGTACAGTTGTTCTGGTCTCCTTCAATAAACACTTTACACCAGCTGACGTTTGATGACTTTTATCAATGTCCCATAAACATAACTTTATTATCCAATATTTTATTTTGTTAATCATAGCATAAACATTTATATAACTGTGAACTATGGTAGCATGACCTCACTCACCTCGATCAAATAAGCAGTGTCCTTACCTCCGCTTACCTGTTTTACTTATCAAGCAGTGTCCTATTACTCCCTTTCATTTATGTTATTGAATTAAACATCCAACCAAATAAGCAGTGTCCTTACCTCTGCTCGCTTACGTATACTTATCAAAGAGCATCCAATCACTCACTTCCATTTTCCAACTCATGACAGGAATGTCCAACACCCTAGAGGGAACAAAAGAGGGACAATTCTGCCCTTCTTATCCGCCTACCCCAACTTATAAAATAACCACGCAATCCCCAATGGTTCAAAAATAGGGAGGAAGGGAGGCAGGTAGCAAGTTCAAGCCAAAATGTGATTCCTTACTCAGTTACACTCACATAACACCCATTAAACCCCTCCTTGCACTTACCTTATTTCCTACCAATTCTCCTACTTTCCCATTTAATCCTTTCCTCCTTCCCCAACTAACTTTCTTCCCCTAACCTCTTAATTCCCATTACTATTTCTACCTAACCCCCACTTGAAACTGTCCCTGTACAAATTGCTTTGTTACCATATCTCATGTACTGACAAATGTTTTCTGTGTTGAGTATGCAATTTTTCAGTTACCAGCTCTATAATGTACATAGCTGTGCTGCCAGAATTATTGCTAATAACTCTATATTGATTGCGCAACAAAAACATCACAAATCATTGAACTAAAGCTTATCTTTAATATGTTTGTGCATTTTAAATCAATAGACACACTAATTTTAATGGAAACACACTGATACTTTACTTTTTGTCAGCAGTTGCATTTAGAGAGGAAAGAGCTCAGCTGACTGCAGTAATGTAAGATTTAATGACATACGGATTTACAGACCATCTGGACTTATATAATGTGCCTTATTGTCTCTGTCACCCTTTCTCTTAGTATAAAACACGGTTGCTGGAATTTCACAAAGACTGCACAGGAGCCAGAAGCTGTCCAACTTTTGTACTCAGCTGTACAAATTCCCTAATGGACTCTGAGTCACATTTTCCCATAATTAGCAACACAATCCTATGCAAATAAATATGTCAACTGCCGGTACATGAATGCTAGTAGCTAATATCACACCTTCTCACTGCCACTTGCTCAAAAAGATGACTCTAAATACCCAGTCTCCTGCTTCTGAATAGCCCTCCCACATTGTTATAATAATGACAGCAATATTGTATGCAGATAAAAAAAAAGTCCAGAAGTACTCTGGCTTCAGACCTCTTCATCCAAACAAAGTGCAGTTGCACTCACTCAGGTCATGTTATATGAACCCTGAAGCTGTCTCACATACCCCTTTGTCCCTCGTTCATCCTTCCTTGTCTCATCTTGTCATCTCCTTTACTTGCTGCCTCTTATTCATCCGAATTCCCTCTTCTAAAATGCATCTCTCTGTCTCTTCTTCTCCTTTCTACTTCTCATTCCTCTGAATGCCTCACCTTTTCTCTGTCTTTTCCCCATGGTATCCTTTCTTGCAACTATTCTGACTTGCCTCTTATAATGTCTTCATACCGCTCTATATAATGATATGCTGCTATTCCTGTAGTGTAAGCAATATGAGTCATTATGGCTACAACTTAACCATAAGGCTCTGCTAAGCATAGTTTCATTTTTCCATCCATGTTTTGACATTAGTTGCTTCTTGTATTAAGTGTTGTAGCATATTTTTTCATCTGTAAACGTTTGTCTGTCTATCTACATATATATATATATATATATATATATATATATATATGTGTGTGTGTGTGTGTGTGTGTGTGTGTGTGTGTGTGTGTGCGTGCGTGCGTGTGTGTGTGTGTGTGTGTGTGTGTGTGTGTGTGTGTGTGTGTGTGTGTGTCTGGGTGTTTACTATCCATAAATATGTTTTATTCATTTCTTATATGATCCTATTCACCTGGGCAGTGCCTACCAATGGACCATTGAGATCAGTGCATTACCATGGCAATCTAATATAAATAAATAAAAATACAAGTAAAAAAAAATATTTGTTATAGTGCAAGAAATACTTGAAAGTTCAGAGGCACTAACTAAATGGGTACAGAATATATTATTTAAAGTGCTCCTAAAGCTCTCTCTCTCTCTCTCTCTCTCTCTATATATATATATATATATATATATAAAACTACATCTATTGCTGTATCTATAGATGGGCCTACTTGAGATGTTCTAAATTTCAAAATGCCGACATTCACCTGGCCGATACCATATGATCAACATTTTGAAATGTCGAACATGTATAGCGGAGATACCTATACAGTGTGGAACCGGGAGATTTCCCTTTTCTTCACTGTAGTGCAATCTTGGAGTAGGAATATTTAAGTAGCAGGGGGTGAGGGGGTGCAGGGGGGGCTTGCCCCCCCCCAGCTGAATGCAGTTAGTGAAGTGTTTTTGTGTGTTTTATGTTATGTAGGAGATGTTCATCATTTCATAATGTCGATTATATGTTCTCGGCCATATGAAAGTTGGCATTTTGGAATGTCAGACATCTGAAGTAGATCCCTATAGATATACCCTATCTATATCTATATATAGATATAGGTATAGGTACAGCTATATATATAAGATATAGATATATAGATACAGAAGCAATTTCAATTCTATATTCTAAACCCAATTAATATATATATAAAACTAGGTTCAGACTATTGTATTGTATTGTATAATTGTAGAGCTGATAGTGATTCATAAAGAATGGATTTGCTTTTTGCACTTGTTCTCTCATTTATCAGTGTAATTTCTTTTGTCCAGAGCTTTGTCCAAATTATATGATTTTTTTTCCTTTTTTTCTGTTTCTCTGTCTTTGTTTTGTCTTTCTCAGACTCTGGATTCTGAGGCTTATATTGTTGTATCCTGAATTACAATTTACTGCACTACATTATAACATGCTGCTTTATCATTCTGTTTTCTGCATCTGATGCGTTTCACGTTTTTTGTCAGGATCTCATATAACTGCCAGCATTCTGGAATATCAGGTCACCAGAGGCAAGGTTCTTATCAGGTGTTTGCCTAATGCACAGGGCTCAGTGCTAACTATCATGCTGTTAGTTCTCTACAGAATTTCAATGCTAGATTCATCAAAATTGTCCCACAGGACACTGGAGGAGTGACAACATTTAGCTGATCTAATGTCAGACCTAGTAACATTGCACACTTTGTGTTAGTACCCCAGCTATCAGCAATGTCCCAGACTCTGGATTTTGTAACACTGGCACTTTCACTACTTCTTTTGCAGACATACCCTATCAGTAACACATGTAAACAGTTTACCCAGTTTTAGGTCATCTGCTTATAGACTGTGGAACATCACAGATGAAAAAGATGGGTCTGAAAGATACAATCCAAACAAGCATGGGCCTAGAACAGGGCCCTGTGGGACACCCAGACTGTAACCAAGAATTTCACCTATCCAGTTGATGTATAATACTTTCCCTGTCCTATTTGTAAGCCACACAGCTATCCATTTTATGAAGAATAAATCAGTCTAGTTTCTCTAATTTATTGATTAGCATTTTGTGTATGACCCTTCAAATGCTGACGTTAAATCTATAAAAATTAAATCACAGCACGATTTTTTATTCATAACTGTTATTATATTGTTATAGAACATCATGCAGAGCATCATGTTAAGGTGGCAACAGATCTTTTTTCAACATATGCACACTGATGTATGGTTTCAAGTCCCAAACTTTCCAATTCTGACAACAACTTATCCAACATTATCTTCTCCATTATTTTTCAAAAACATGAAAGTAGAGTTAAGGTCTACATGACTCTGGGTTTGCCCTACTCCCCTTTCTCTTAAGGACAGGTTTAACAAGCAATGGTAAATAAAAGATATAATAGTTCTATACATTTTTACTGAAGTATTCTCACCTCATTACTACCTACTTTGATTCCTTCCTGTGCTTTGTTCGGATCCTGTTTGCATACTTCATTTTCAATATAATCTAATTCGAATCAAATATCTGAGGTTATCTGGATGTCACTAGAATAGAGTATCAGACCCTTTGTGAAGGCAAACTGTTTTGCATAAGATTTGTAAATATATCTATAATCCGTTGTACCTGAGAATAAATGTTAGAATATACAGTTTATCAATTTATATGTCTTTACTCTTCCACATCTTATGTATCTATACAATGGTTTCCTATTATGCTCAATAACTTTATATAAATTTTCTTCACATTTTTCTTGATCTTATCTCACACTATGCTTAATTTGTTTGTCCAGCATGTTTATTTCATTTTTCAAAGTTGTAGTTTGACCTCTTTTACATTTCTTATATTTTTGTCTCTCACCTTAATAAGGTATCTTGTTTTTATGGAAATATATCACCCTTGATGTTGTATGCCTATATCTTGATGTTTAGCATTTTTCAGATGTTTTTGCAGTTAAACAATTTCTCTTTCATAACTTTCCACTTTCCTTTTGCAGTTTTCCCGACTGAATGCCTCACTCCAAACAGTTTTATATAGTGATTGTTTTGCTTCCATAAAACCTGTAATTAATCTTCTGTGCATTGGTTTAGATTTCAGTTTGGCATAATTATCTAACAAAAATTAACTTCTATAACCCTGTGATCACTGCATACCAATGGTGGTAAAACTTGACATGAAGTAACAGTAATATCTTTAGGAACGCAATCAATGTCTAGTGTTTTCCATTGCCTGGTAGTCTTTTTTTACACTCTGAACAATTGTTAATCCTGAACATATCTTGTGAATAATTTCCATGCTAATTTTGTTGAATAAATATTATTCCAGTTTATTTCTTGTAAATGTAAGTCCCCAACCACTATTATTCTTTCCTCCTTTGTTTCATCCAAGAAATGTATGAATTCCTCTAGGTCATCAGCACTTGACATTGGTGGTCTATATATTGCTATATGTTCCAAGGTTGTCTTTATTGTCACAATTACACAATATATATTATTGCTGTTATCATTGAACATGCAATAATCCCAGGTCTCATAACTATCGATAATCCTATTCATAACACCTCCTCTGATTGTTTGTTAGAATGTCTCTTATATTTATGACACATTTATACCCTGACAGAACTGGTTTTCAGTCATTGTTCTTTAAGCATGTCTGACAGACAATAACAACATCAATCTTGTGGGAACATAGATTTTCCAATTAAAAAAATGTTCTTATTAATGCTTCTAGCATTAACAACTATTAGGGATGCATCAAATGTTGCTATCTGTGAACTATTACATTTTCATCCTGGCAACAAAATCTCCCATTTTTTGTCAAATATGGTAAAATATTTGCTGCAAAAACTCTCTTCCCTGATGTTGAAAAATGAACGCCAACATGTCTGAACACATGTGCACCCAAAATTAGTCTTGGATGGTCTATGTATTTCCAGTTTTTTATAACAGGACATTTTCTGTCATTTAGGTATTTACCCAAAAAATGTTTTCATTCACCATGATTTGGCTCCTTTCTATATGTGATTTGTGAAAAATACGCCCTAACACCAGTACAACCTATACCATCTAAGATGGCTGTAAGTTCCATACTAAGAGCCAGAGTGGTTGTGAATGAAATACTTTGCACCAACATGAATAAAAACAGATCCATACTCCCTTACATTAACATGTTCTAAGCCTACCGTCACATCATCTGCTTTTGCTATTGGCAAGCATAAAACTATTCAACATTCATTATCTTCTCTGCAAATTTAAGTATCTGTTCCTCTAGTAATTGAATATCCAATTACAAGAAAATCTTTTCTGACCAGATCTGAAAAATCATATTCAGTAATATCTACTCTATCTGTTTTTACAAAGGAGTGATCTTCATTACCATTTTTCTTAATAATCCCACCGTTTTCATTTGAAATTACATTTACAAGCATACAATTCTCATCCAGCTGTCTTTGCACATACACAGCTTGAGCCATGTTGTCAACAACTGTCTTTCTCTTCTTTTTCTTACAGTAATATTCCTCAGTCCTTGCACTTTCAATTTTGATTTTTTTCCTTTTCACCTGTCCCTTGTTTCTTTTTTCTACCTTCTTTTTTTTGGATAAATGCTGCCTTTGTTTTCTAGACTGCAAGTTTCCTGATAGAAAAAATGATATCATAAGCTGTAATCTGTGTGTCACATGACAAAGCAGTGTCTTTTTAGTATGCATTCTCTTTACTTTATCGCAGACATTTATCATTTATTTTTTCTTCCTTGTTATTTGAAGTGAACTTCTTCCTTTCTTTCTTCTTTTTCCCTTCTAAGCACTTTGATTCCTCAGATTGCTGAATACTTGTATCAAGAATTCCAGTTATCAGGGGCATTGTCTTGTTTCATTAGGATTGAGTGACCTTTGAAGACAATAAACAAAGCCTTTTCTGAATGTGTTCTGTTTGCTTTTTGTTTACATTATTTATCTCAACATTCCTATTAATAAATGTAACGACAGTTCCCTAAGTCATGTCAATTGCACAAGTGCAATCATTATCAGTAAATCTAGATTACTATTAATAATGATGAGCAATTCATCCAACAAATGCCATGAAGAATACAGATTACTACTCTTATCAGGTGTTACCTTCAAGTATACATAGCTTTAGCAAATCATCAGTGGCGCACTCATTTAAGGAATCTATATTCAGCTTCAAATGAATAAAAAGTTATAAAAGAAAATCAAAATCAGTTATCACATAATTCAAAGAGACCTTAAATCAACTTCTTTGAGAAAAGTCATACAAACAATATACAGCTAAATATCAAAGTAACTACAGTAAAGTTGTTGATTTGACCATAGAAGTTATGAAAGTCAAACAATAGCTGTAGCACCTCTTTTTAACAGTAAAGATCAATAAATCACAAACCAAGACAGGATTGTTTAGATAAGTTATGGATTGTCCTCTCTGCAGTCTGTGTGACTTTATAGCTGACTAGGTCCCTTAGGATGTCTAGAGTTTGGCTTTCTAAAACTTAGCCCTTTCTAACAACAAACAATGGAAATTAAAGGTAAAACAACAAAATATAAATCAAAGTAAATCTTTCCTACAAGGCACCCCTTCTTTCATATAAATAGTGAAAACAGCTGAAAGAAATAAAAAATAAATTCAAATAAAACTTCTCTTACCAGTCAACTACACAGTAAGAGAGTTCCTCATTCTTCAGAAAATGCTTTGTGTTGCAAAACCTGCTATTCTTTTAACTATTTAAGCAAGTTAGAGTAATATTATAGCAATAACCCATGCCTGGGTGTGGGTAATGCGGGATTTACCCACTATTGGCGTGGTTTGGTCCCGAGGGAGAAGCCCGAGGGTCCAAACAAAGACAACCGTGGGTAAATCCTGCATTACCCACACCCAGAAGTGGGTTATTGCTATTATACTATGACATTATTTAAGAAAAGAAATAATTACTTTTCTTAAATAATGGCATTGTATAATGCCTCTTTGCTGCCCTTCCGCAGCTGTCTGGTATCCTCGGCAGTTCTGATGTACTGCGCATGCCTACACAGTACATCAGAGCTGTGGCCAAAAGCAACGGAGAAAGCAAGATCTCCATTGCTTTTTACTGTTTCGCTATATTAAATGGGTTTAACATAGCGAGACAGCTTTAAAATAAGCAACAGAGATCTCCGTTGCTTTTTTAAACCTGTGTCACTATGTTAAACTCTTTTAACATAGCGAGACAGTGTTTTAAAAGAGACTTATACTAATGGAAAAAGTCCGGGCGACCGGACCTTTTTCCATTAGTATAAGTTGATTTACAACGTGCACGCTGGCCAATCAGCATGCACGTTTTGGAATATTAATGGGGGGTCATGGTATAATAAAAGGAAATCCCTGGTGTTCAGTATTCACTCTGTAAAATGCATTTTGTTCTTTTGTCTAGGCTAGTTAAAAGGTATGGCAGCCACCCCACCCTATACACATACATATTCATGAACACAAAGACATGCATACAACACAGTCATGGACATGCAAATGCACACACACACACACACACACACACACACACACACACACACACACACACACACACACACACACACACACACACACACACACACTCACACACATAAACACACACACACTCACTCAAAAACAAAGAAACAAACATACACACACACACACACACACACACACACACACACACACACACACACACACACACACATACACACACACACACAAATGTGCAGGCAATCCTAACTCACACATACACATATGCTTGTGCGTGTGCATGTACACAGGTTCATAGGTAGGTACTAGGCTATCGGCCCAAGGGCCTATGTAAGCCTAGCCAGCAAGGTACCATAGCTTACGCCACCCAAGAAAGTTATTTTCCTGTGCCACTGTCCAGCAGAGACACAGAAGTGATCCCCAGGGTGTATTTCCTATTTCCCATCCACTCATCAAGATTTTTCTTGAAAAGTGCTAATGAAGAGCTTTGCTTGACATAGATGCGTAGCTTGTTCCAGAGTGTAGGAAGTCTCTGGGACAGGAATCTATCCCTCCAGTGTGTTCTGTTTATTGTGGTAACAAGGATTAGGTCCATACACACACACTTATCCAGACTACTCATACCACTCCAGACATGTAAACATGCAAACATGCTGCTACACACTTACACACATGCACTCACCTTGCACCACTACTTCTGCATAGAAACTTACCTGGTCTTACCTTTTATGAGGTTTCGCCATTGAATACAATGAGTGACTGCAGTATTTCAGCTATTTCCATTAACATGGATAGTTCTAATTTATGCAGCCACACATTTTTCTGAATTGCTCATCTGTGTAGATCTCTTAATGGTGGCATTTCCAGGGAAAGCACATGGTAAATTACTGTAGTCCGCTTCCATGGATCTCCTCATTAGCATTCAGCCTGGCTTTGTAGAAGGCCTGCTGTGGTGATTATACCAGGCATGTAAAAATGAATGAAAAAATATAAGTAATACGTTCTTAAGGAAATGAAAGCTTCAAAACAGAAGATCTAAAAATGGAAACTCACTTTCAAAAGCATTTTTTAGCTCAACATCACACCACACAGTAATTGCTTCCAGCCCATTAGAAGACTTCCTCAGAATGAATACTGAAAAAATAGCCTCTCTACATTATAAAATACTGAAATTAAAAACACACCCCTAACTCCACCAACCAAAAAGTTATTGCTTCAACTTCATCTTTTGAATTATTATTTTAAAATGTAAATTATTGTTAAGACCTGGATATACTATGCATTCATACAGACCTGGATATACTGTTGCATTCATCAACATCTGCCAATAATGCTCCCTCTAGTTAAGTTTATCTTTGACGGAAGACATCCTCATATCTTTACTAATACCTTCTAGGACATAAAATATATATTTTTAAATGTATGACACTTTACAGAATGTTTATGCAAGGATTTTTTTCATTCCATTTCTCTATGGCATAATAATGTTCATAGATTCTCCATCCAAAAGTTCATTTATTCTGACCCACATAAAAAGCTTCTCGTACCATGCACAGAGCTATGTAAATCAGAATCAATAACTTACAATCAAAACAAACAAGGGTCTCATATGTCCTCTGAGAATTTGGACAAAAAAAAGAGGGCGCATTAGGCAAAAATCTATATCTATTGCACCCATTACAGGCATAAATATCACTAGAATATGTTTCAAATGAAGTTACTGATTTATGCATCTCAGCAATATTCTTAACAGTAAAGTTCTTCTTATTAACAAATCTTGGTACCTCACCTATGATCTCACACACCTGAGTATCAGCAACTAAAATGTACTAGTTTTTAAATAACACTTTTTCATCACTGATGTTTACAGACTGAATGTTAATTCTACACTCAGTTTTGTATAATCACAAATCTGATTCACAGATTTCTCAATAATCTTGTGTAAATCTGTACCCTTCAAAACTGTTGCAATTGTTGTTTTTCTACCTAGTACAACCTCTTCCATACACTGACTGATTAAATTTTCAAGGTAACTTTTGGAAAAAAATCAACTTCTCTGATCAACCTACTAATGGGCTCTGACTGACATTAAACTATGTTTTCCTTAACGTCATGTAGGACCACACTAGAAAAAACAAGATAAGCATTACTTGTAACGTTTTGCTGAAAATTGTGCTACAAAAGGTTCTACTATTATGGTCTTTAAAATGTTTAAATCTAAAAAAGTAATAGATGTCTCTCTCCAACATGAAAATCAAAATTTAAAAATTCAGTAGAGTTTTGTAAAAAAAAAAAATCCTGGAAATTATTTAAATCTTCAATGAAGCCACCTCATACAAAAAATAAATTATCCATAAAGTGTACATAGTGCTTTACATATCAAAAGAGAGGGTATGTATAAACCTTTAAAAATTCTTATTGATCTGATACAAAATTTGCATAACTCGGAACTATGGTTGCTCACATTGCCACCCAATTCACTTATTTGTATAAGTGTCCTTAAACAAGAAAAAGTTATTGGTCAATGCAATCTTCAAAAATTCACAAATGAAAAACATCAACCTATCCAAAAGTTTGTTAGCTAAAAACTCCTTTACCCAAGTCATGGATGCAGAGAGAACACATTGTTCATTTTTTCAGTACTGAAGGAGAGACTGACATAATGGTTAAGGTATTTACCTCACACATTCAATATACAGAGACTGATTCTGGATAGTGGCTAGGCTTGTAATAGACTAAACACTAACAGCCTAGTAATAATACATGGTAATAGACATTCTTTAGTTTTACATAGCTTAGATTTTGTTTTTATTTAATTCTTTGGAGGTAGTTATTTTTAGTTAAATGCAATATTAAATCATAATGCTATTGTTTACCAATGTGCTTTGCATTTTGAAAGCATCTTTGCTCTTCTTATTAGGCTTTATTGAAATATTTAGATCTGAAGCATTATCTTACCAGGTAGGTATATGCTGTATAAATCAAAATAAAAATAAGAGAAGAAAACATAAACCAGAACTGCAAATTGACTTCTGAATCTTTTAGGTTCATAGGTGCTTGCTAGGTGGCAAGGGCCTTTTTAAGCCTAGCCATGCATTCAAGTTTTCTGACAAGTTCTGGTACCTTGTCAAGTGTAAGCAGGGGCTTGGGAGGTGAAACATTTACAAGCAGGAGCCTGAGAGATGAAGCATTTACAAGCTGTTTGTGTCCATTAGAGACATAGGTGCCAAACTAGGGATGAATTTTCTGTTCCTCATTCAGTTGTCCAAGTTACACTTGAAATGGATTAGGGAGGAACTCCGCTTCAGATGAATGGGGACCCTGTTCCAGATAAGGGGTGGTCTCTGGGTTAAATATTTGTCTTTCCAGCATGATCACAGTTGTTTCTTCTATTCAAGACATAGTTACACAAGAATGAGTTAAATCAATGATATAAAGCATAATTAATTTGAAACAATAGTAACCTGCATAAATATAAGTTTTAAAACTTAGAAGTACTTACAATTTCTGTGTGAATGACCCACTTCATAATAAACTGCATTGAACTTTGCAGTTGAAATGTTATCAAGTACGGTTGTTCTGGTCCCCTTCAATAAACACATCACACCAAATGACGTTTGATGACTTTTATTAAACTTCCATAAACATAACTTTATTAACCAATATTTTATTAATCATGGTACTGTGGTAGCGCTGTCGCCTTACAGTAAGACGTTATAGTTTCATAGTTTCATAGTATAGTACTAGGCTATCTGCCCTGGGGCATTTGTAAGCCTAGCCATAGTGATGTGGCTTTTGCCACCCCATGAAATGGTACAAAAATGTACAGAATAAATCTAGAATACTGTGCCTCTGTCTAGTAGTTGACACAATGAAGGTCCCCTTATATAATAGAATTAGTTTACTGTGCCCCTGTCTAGCAGTGACACAGATGTGACCCCTGGGGTAAACTTACAATCTCCCATCCACTCATCAAGATTTCTCTTGAAGAGAGTCAGTGAGGGCTCTGCCTAATACGAACTGGGATCCTGTTCCAAAGCATGGGAAGCCTCTGGGTTATGAATCTATCCCTCCAGCATGTCCTATTCATACTTGTGCCAAGGTTTAAGTCTTTAGCTCTCGTGGTCCTGATGGATTTGGATTTTTTGAGGTGGAGCATGTCCATCAGATCCTGATTGGACATGGCCTTGTACGTCAGGCAGAGATCACCTCTGAGCAGGCGGTATGCTACTGAATAGAGCTGAAGTTTCTTTAGTCTGGCAGAATAAGACATATGTTGGAGACCCTTGATCCTTTTGGTGAGGTACTTTTGTGATCTCTCCAGCTGTTGCAAATGCCGGGTGAGGTACATACCAAATGGGGCATTGTACTCAATCATGGGTCTGATGAGGGAGGAATATAGGGGTACAATGACATCCTTGGATCTGGATGTGAATCCCTTCATGATGAGGTGTGCAAGGTAGAATGTTTTTCTAACCACTTTGGCAACGTGGGTGTCAAATGAGAGGTCGCTGTCTACTTGGGTCCCTAGGTCTCTGATTACTTTTTCTGTACTCAGTGGGATGCTGTCTATGTGATACTTTGTGGGTACTTTCTTTTTTCTAAAAGGGATGACTATACATTTTTTGGCATTTAGTTTAAGGCAGTCATCTGCTAACTTTGTCAGCCACAGCCCTCCCATGTTTGCTTTAACATCTGAGAAATAAATGCCGAACAAGAGAGGTCCCAGGACAGATCCCTGTGGGACACCACTTGTGACTGGCTTTGAGTCTGACATTGCTCAAGCGATTTTAACTTTATGGGTTCTGTCCTTTAGCCAGTTTGCAACCCATCTAGTGACATAAGGGTTTACTTTTAAGCTGTTTAGCTTATCTATGATGCCTGAGTGGGGTATTGTGTCGAAGGCCTTAGCCAAGTCCAGGTATGCTGTATGGACTGCTTTGCCCTCATCAATGGCTCTAGTGACAGTTTCGAAAAAGTCAACCAGGTTTAAAAGGCAGGATCTGCCCTTTACAAAGCTGAACTGGGTGGGGTCAAGTGTCTGTAGGTCCCCTATGTCTCTGTATATGAGTTCCATAATGATTCTTTCCATAGCTTTGCAGATCAGGCTAGTTAAGCTCATGGGGTGGTAGTTTCCAGGGCCTGTAGAGGCACCCCCCTTGTGGAGTGGGACCACTGTTGCTGTACGCCAGTGTTCAGGTACATATCCTGAAGTAAGGCTAAGGTTAAATAGCATTTTTATGTGTGGGTTTAGCTCCTCTTGGAGTTCACGTAACACGCACCCAGGGATACCGTCAGGTCCCATTGATGCTGTGTTTTTTGCTTTGTTTAGGGCGGTTCTCACTTGGACATCTGAGATGACAGGGATATTACATTCAGCTGGGATAAGTATTTCTTCTTTTGGGGGTGAAGGAGGGGAGAAATTTGCACCTGTCAGCCAGAATGTTAGCAATATCTGTGGGTTCAGTGTATTTTTTGTTGTTGTGAACCAACTCTGAGCATATCTTAGGGTTTCCGCCCAGGTTTCTAACATAGCTGAAGAAGGCTTTGTGGTTATCTTTAGTGTCCTTAGTGATTTTTCTCTCAAAGTTTGCCTTGGATGTTTTTATGAGAGAACGTAGTTGTCTGCTAATGTTGATCAGAGATGTCTTCCCTTCATGGGATTTCGCTCTGATGGTTATTTTATAAGGTCATTCACACAGAAATTGTAAGTACTTCTAAGTTTTAAAACTTGTATTTATGCAGGTTACTATTGTTTCAAATTAATTATGCTTTATATCATTG